>NC_082668.1:46132348-46435378 GCF_025265405.1 Mesoplodon densirostris
GTGGTTAGGACTTGGCGCTTTCACTGCTGTGGCCTGGGTTCAATCCCTGGTCAGGGAACTAAGACCCCACAAGGTGGGTGGCCCAGACAGAAAAAAAAAAAAAAAAAAAAGAGAGAGAGAGAGAGAGAGAGAGAGAGAATATACAAATTACCAGTACAAAGAGAGAGAGAGAGGGCAGGAGGGAAGGAGGGAAAAAGAGAGACAGAGAGAGAGAGAATCACTACCAATCCTATTAAAAGGATAAGAAGAAAATGTTATGAATAATTATATGCTAATAATTTGTCAACTTTGATGAAATACACAAATTCCTTTGAACATAAACTATGGAAGCTACTTCAATAGAAATAGATAACATGAATAGCCAAGTATCTATTAAAGAAACTGAATTTGTAGTTTAAGACTTTTCCACAGTGAAAACTCTAGACCTAGGTGTCTTCATTGGTAAGTTCTACCAAACATTTAATAACACCACTTCTATACAAACACTTCCAGAGACTGAAGAGGAGGGAACTCTTCCCAGCTCAATTTATGAGGCCAGCATTACTCTGATCCCAAAACCAGACAAAGATATTAAAAGAAAAGAAAACTACAGACCAATATCCCTAACATGGGTGCAAAAATTCTTAATGAAATTTTAGCAAACTGAATCCAGCAATATATTAAAAACTGTAGTACACCATGACCCACTGGAATTTATGTCAGAAAGGTAAGGTTGGTTCAATACTTAAAATTTAACCAATATAATTCATTATACCAACATAATAAAAAGGAAACATGATTATCTCAATAGCTACAGAAATATTTGACAAAATCCAATGTCTATTCAACATTGTACTAGAAGTTCTATTTAATGCAATAAGGCAAATAAATAAATAAATAAATAAAAAGCATCCAGATTGGAAAAGGAAAAAAGTAAAACTGCCTTGATTCACAGATTACATGGTTGTCTATGTGGAAAATTCTAAACAATTTATGATAAAAGCTGCTAGAAAAAATAGAACTAATAAGTGAACTATCAAGTTTGCAGGATACAGAAATCAATTTAAAAATCAATTGTATTTCTCTGAACAAGCAGTGAAAAGCAAGCAATTCAAATTTATAAGACATTACCAGTTGCATGACATCAAAAATATAAAATACTTATTTTTGACCTATTAAAAACTTTTAGTTAAAAAACTCTTTCGTGTTAAAAATTACAAAACATTACTGAGAGATATTAAAGAAAGCCTAAATAAATGGAAGTGATCCACCATAATACTGGACTACAAGCCTCAGTATTGTTAAAATGTCAATTCTCCCCTAATCTACAGATTAAACACAATCCCAGTCAAAAAATCTCAGGAGCCTTTTTGTAGGAATTGACAAACAGATTCTAAAACTTACATAGAAATGCAAAGGATCTAGCATGCAGACCAACGTTGAAAAAGAACAAAAGGATGTACACCATCCAATTGCAACACTTATATAAGCCTATGGTAATCAAGACACTGTGGTATTGGTATAAAGACAGATATAGAGACCAACTGAACAGAATGGAGAGTCCAGAAATAAACTCACACACCTATACAACTGATTTTCAACAAAGCTACCAAGGCAAATCAGTAGAGAAAGAATAATCTTTTCAACATAGGTGCTGGAACAACTGGATCTCCATATTTAAAAAGCGAATCTTGGGGCTTCCCTGGTGGCACAGTGGTTGAGAATCTGCTTGCCAATGCAGGGGACACGGGTTTGAGCCCTGGTCTGGGAAGATCCCACATGCCGCGGAGCAACTAAGCCTGTGCGCCATAACTACTGAGCCTGTGCTCTAGAGGCTGTGAGCCACAACTACTGAGCCCACATGCCACAACTACTGAAGCCCATGCCCCTAGAGCCCTTGCTCCACACGGAAGAGCAGCCCCCACTTGCCGCAACTAGAGAAAGCCCACGTGCAGCAACGAAGACCCAACGCAGCCCTAAATAAATAAATAAATAAATTTATAAAATAAATAAATAAAAAGTGGACCTTGACCTTACCTCATACCACACACAAAAATTAACTCAAAGTTAGTCATAGACCTAAATATAATAGATAAAA
Organism: Mesoplodon densirostris; assembly: GCF_025265405.1. NCBI lineage: Eukaryota > Metazoa > Chordata > Mammalia > Artiodactyla > Ziphiidae > Mesoplodon > Mesoplodon densirostris. The sequence goes on from NC_082668.1 coordinate 46,134,426, forward strand.
CTATAAAACTTCCAGAAGAAAACAGGAGAAAACTTTAGTTACATTTAATTTGGCAAGTTTTCTTAAACAGAACATAAAAAATACAAACTATAAAAGAAAATAATCAATAAATTGGACTTCATCAAAATTAGGAACTTTTGCTCTTCACAATGCTATACAAATGTAAAGGCAAGGTATAGAATGAGAGAAATTATTTTCAAACATATATCCAACAAATGACTTGTATCTAGAATATATAAGAACCCTCACAACTCAAAATAAGAAAAACAACCCAATTTAAAAATGGACAAAATGGGGCTTCCCTGGTGGCACAGTGGTTGGGAGTCTGCCTGCTAATGCAGGGGACACGGGTTCGAGCCCTGGTCTGGGAAGATCCCACATGCCGCGGAGCAACTAGGCCCGTGTGCCACAATTACTGAGCCTGCGCGTCTGGAGCCCGCGACAAGAGAGGCTGAGACAGTGAGAGGCCCACGCACCGCGATGAAGAGTGGCCCCCGCTCGCCACAACCAGAGAAAGCCCTCACACAGAAAGGAAGGCCCAACACAGTCAAAAATAAATAAATTAATTAATAAACTCCTACCCCCAACATCTAAAAAAAAAAAAAAAAAATGGACAAAATGGATTCACTGGTGGACCAGTAGTTAAGAATCCGCCTGCCAATGCAGGGGACACAGGTTTGAGCCCTGGTCCGGGAAGATCCCACATGCCGTGGAGCAACTAAGCCCATGTGCCACAACTACTGAGCACATGCGCCACAACTACTGAGCCCACACGACACAACTACTGAAGCCCACATGCCTAGAACACGTGCTCCACAACAAGAGAAGCCACCGCAATGAGAAGCCCACGCACCACAACGAAGAGTAGCCCCTGCTCGCCGCAACTAGAGAAAGCCTGCGCTCAGCAATGAAGATCCAACTCAGCCAAATAATAAATAAATAACACAAATAAATTTATTTTTAAAAAATGGACGAAAGATTTCAAAAGATACTTTACCAAAGAAAGTATATCAATGGCAAATAAGCCCATGAAAAGATGGCCAGCATCATTAGTCATTATAGCAATGTTTTCAACTAGGTGCAATTTTGCTCCTGTACCCCAGAGACATTTGGTAATATCTGGAGACATTTTTGATTGCCACAACTGCGGTGGAGAGTACTACTGGCATGTAGTGAGTAGAGGCCAGGGATGCACATAAACTTCCTACAAAGAATAGAACAGCCCTACACATAAAGAATTATTTGGTCCAAAATGTCATAAATAATAAGGTTGAAAAATCCTGCATTAGAGAAATGCAAATCAAAAACACCAGTACACATGTAGTTGAATAGGTAAATAAGTAAGTAACAACAACAACAAACAAAAACAAAAACGAGCATACCAACTGTTGTAGAGAATGTGGAGCAACTGGAACCTCATACAAAGCTGGTGGGATTATAAAATCATTTTAATACTTTGGAAAATAATTTGGCAGTTTCTTAAAAAGTCAATCATAAACTTACCCCCCAGCTATTCCACTCCTAGGTATTTCACCAAGAGAAATTAAGGTGCATGTTCACATAAAGTCTTATACATGAATATAAACAGCAGCTTTATTTGTAATAGCCAAGAACTGGAAACAACCTAAATGTCCATCGAATTGTGAATGGATAAACAAATTGTGGTTTTTGCATCCAATGCAATACTACTCAGAAATTAAAAGAAACAAACTACTAATACATACATTAACGAATATATAAACACACATGGATGAATATCAAAAATAATTATCTTGAGTGAAAGACGCCAGACACCCCCCTGCAAAAAAAGAGTCCAGTATAATTCCATTTACAAAACTCTTAAAAATGCAAACAGATTCATAGGAACTGAAAGCAGATGGCTGGCTGCGTGGGAATGGAGGTGGCTGGGGAAGGAAGAGGAGAGACGGGATAATTATAAAGGAGTATAAGGAAATTTTGGTGGATGATGGATATGTTTATTACCTTGATTGTCGTGATGGTTTCAAGAGTAGTTTATAAAAACTTATCAAATTATACACTTTAAATATGTGCAGCTTATTGTATGTCAATTATCACTCAGCAAAGCTGGGGAGGCATGGAGGTTGCAGCTCATGTTCTGTGTCAGTGAGTGAAATCACCCCTTCCCTACCGGACCACACCTTATTCATAAGCCAAACACAACTCTGCAGTACTGGACTGAAAGGCAGTCAGTAACTCAGAGTATTCTTGCCTTAAAACTCTGCCTAGTAGGAGTCCCCCTTTATTGGATGCTACCAAAGGACGCAAGATATTGTATAGCAAATTAGTAAATTTCCCTCCCTTGCTATGTAAAGTTACTGTTTATTTTTATAATAAACTCTCATTACTAAGGAAAACCCATGCATGTTAAGGAGCCCGAAAAGTACACCCACTTACACCCATCTTCCACATGCTTGCTGAAGCATTCTTCCAGAACTTATAATCAATGCAATAAGAAAATAAAAGGTTGGTTATACATGTTAGAAAGGAAGAAATAAAATCATAATGTTTATTCCATTTGATTGTATACCTGGAAAATTTGGGAGAATCAAACTGAAGAATTATTAGAATTAATAATAGGTTTATGTAATATGACAAGGTACAAAATTAATATACAGCATTCAGTATCTCCCAAATATCACTTAAAATACCAGCAATGTAGGATGGGGAAAAAAATGACTCCATTCAGACAAGAAAGTCTTCACTATCCTGGTCACTTCCTCTGAATATTTTCTAATTCTTCTGTATCCTTTTTAAAGTGTTATCTTGGGAATCAACTAAAATGTATTTATGGTCATTATGCCTTTCTGGAGAAGCTACCACTGTGGTATCCAAAGTGTCATCATTTCCCCTTAATTCAGTGTAATGCCTTGGTTTCCACTTCATTCAGTGTTCTGCCCTCCACAAGCCATGGCAGGATCCATCTTACCATTTTGTTGTCTGGGAATTTACGAATGAGTTGATTTACACAAAGTGTAAATACTGGATATTTTTTATACTGGATATTTTTCTATATGATGATAGACTCATTTAATTCAGGAGAGCTGTGTAGGTAAAACAACATATTTGTAATTATAGATTTAAGTTAAATAAACAAGAAAGCAAATATCTGTGTACTCAGCAACTTGTACAAATAGAATTTAAAACTTGCTGTATGGTATTTTAAAATATATCTCAAAATAAAAGTATGAAACAATTACAATATTTTTGATTATTTAAAACCAAATACTGTTTATTATTATAAACATCACAACTGTTTACTGTGGGACCCTGAGTCCTGAGGGCACTGGGTTCCCTCACTCTGTGTAGATTACTGAAACTTTCTAGATATGAGAGTCTCTTTTATAAAATTAATGAACTGAGAATTGGTTATCTTTAAGGCCTCTTTAGCTAAAAATTTTTGTAATTGCATGTAATCTGTACATCTCAAGTGTTTTCATCTTCTTCTTCCTTTTAAATAGTATGCAGTAAATGTTTCCCTTTAAAGCCAAAAGCCCTGTGCTTTTCCTGTGTGTTGATATTGTTGAAAATTTGTTTGTAATATCAATATTCTTCTATGTAACCTATTTTTTTTTAATATTTATTTTATTTATTTATTTTTGGCTGCGTTGGGTCTTTGTTGCTGCGCACGGGCTTTCTCTAGTTGCGGTGAGCAGGGGCTACTCTTCGTTGCGGTGCGCAGGCTTCTCATTGCGGTGGCTTCTCTTGTTGTGGAGCACAGGCTCTAGGCACGCGGGCTTCAGTAGCTGTGGCACACGGGCTCCGTAGTTGTGGCTCGCGGGCTCTAGAGCACAGGCTCAGTAGTTGTGGCACACGGGCTTAGTTGCTCCGCGGCATGTGGGATCTTCCTAGACCAGGGCTCGAACCCGTGTCCCCTGCATTGGCAGGTGGATTCTTAAGCACTGTGCCACCAGGGAAGCCCCTATGTTACCTATTTTTAAAATGTTATTACAGGGCACACAGAGAATGTAAAAAGAACCATAATTCTATCTATCTTCACTCAACTAGATTCAAAGTCGAGTCTCTAGTAAATTAATACTGCCAAAATAAAATTGGGATGATGTTTATATCCTTAAATACCAGGTTATTATTTTTATCATTGATGATATGTAAGTAATTAAAGATCAATAATTTAGCAATTATTCAAGTAATATTTATTAGGCACTCAAAGTTCTGGTAAAGTCCTTATTGAAATGGAATGATACAGATCATAGAAAGAACAGGCCATGATATTAAGAATCTGGCAGTCTCAACAGAGAAGAAAATCTATTTACAGCATATTTCAAGAGTGTATGTCACAGTTGACCCTTGAACAGCATAAGTTTGGACTGTTTATGCAGGATCATGCTAATGCAGGACATTCCCAAATTACCCTCTTTTCGAAGATTAGGTTCCCAGGGAAGCAGACTCTGAGATATCCATAAGTTGGGACCACTATTTGTGGGAGGGAAGAGAAGAAAAGGGGTGGTGGGGGTAGAGAGGAAAAGGAGGCGAGGGAAGGAAACATGATTGGGCAGAGGTAGAAGTTGGGCTAAATTACAATCTCAACAAAGTCTTCAGCTAACTCTGCAGAGAGCTCTGAAGCTGGCATAGCTCTACAGAGTTCTCCGAAATTGGGGTGAGGGCCTTTATACCCAGCCCAACAGTTAGAGATACAATCTCAGTCCAGGCAGCCCTCTTCAGCTGAGGCACTTCCTAAGAAGACCATTCCTGAAGGGGGATCTTGATGGCACATTCCATGAGTTCTGCTTGGTTTTGAATATTATATAAATGTTATCATATAGTATATACTTTTTGGGTGTTGCTTCTTTCATTCAACATTATGTATGTGAGATTAATACATGTTGTTTCATTCCATTTCTTTGTACCATAAAATATTTACTCATTCTACTGTAGTTGAACATTTGCTTAGTTTTCAGGTCTTGGCTATTATGAATACTGTTGATATGGATATTCTTGCACACGTCTTTTGATGTATATTTGCATGCCTTTCTGTTGGGTATATACCTAGAAAAGGGTCATAGAATAAGTATATGTTTAGCTTTATTAAGTATTGCCAAATATTTTCTAAGGTAGTCATACAAATTATACTCCCACCAATGAGTATATGTAAGAGATTTAGTTGTGCCAAATTCTCACTAATACTTAACACTGATTATTAAGTTTTAGTTATTCTGGCGCGTGTAGTGGCTCTATGGTGTTGTAATGCATTTTCCTGATGATTAGTTATGTTTACAATTTTTCACATGCTTATTGGCCATTTAAATACTCTCTTTTGTAAAGGGGTCTTGTGGCCATTTTTTTAATTGGGCTTTCTGTCTTTTTCTTGCTGATTTATAGGAGTCCTTTATATCCTTGGGATACAGGTCCTTTGCTTGATATATATTACAAATATCTCTCCCACTCTGTGGCTCATGTTTTCATTATTTTATGCACAGAAGGAAAACAACTCTAGGAAAGTTGACTAAGATGTCAACAGTAGTCTTGTCTGGATGTTGTTTTTTCCTTCTTTTTACTTTTTCATATTTTCTAGTTCTTTAAGAAGCATGTAATGAGGAGATAATTTAAAACACAGTAAAAGGAATGAGTTGCCTAAGAAAAATGGCATATTTAAAACATGATGATGTAGCTTAAAGGTGACCCATTGGAAATGGTTAGCAAAGACAAGAACTTTGCTACAATTTTCCTTCACTGTTACCTATGTGCCTACACAAATCTGCTAGAGACACCTGGTGGAGAGTGTTGAGAAGTTTACAGCAAATGTTCGAATATGCTGAAATGTGCTTAGAATGTTATAGCATAAAAGGCCAGCTTACTTACCATGTGAGAAATGTACGTAAAACACACTCTGGTTCTCTTATCACCTCAGTTTCCAAATAACTGGAAAGACCCTTCAACTCCCAGATGGGGGTAGACCTAGTTCACCAGTGGGCTGGGTTTGACCTTGACCAGCAAACATGACAAAAATTCAGAGAGAACAAAAGACAGTGAGGTTAGGAGTAGAAATGGGACCAATTCAGGGCTGGCTACATAGTTGGTAGCACCTGGGCAAGATGAAAATATGTAGCCCCCTGTACAGAAAACAGGAGAAAGGCTTCCATTAAAGATACTAAAGTAAAAAGATGTTCCTTCCTTCTACCATCTCTCTCTCTCGACCTGTTGTGATATTGTTTATTTGCTATTTAATGTCATTCTGGGTAAAGAAAAAATTTTAATTTAAATTATTACTGTGAATTTTACCATTCATATTTATATTACACAATGCCAGGTTTCAGTGTAAGTATAAGAGTATTTAACTCTTATGTGGAATCACCAAATTACACAATTCATTTTTTACAGCTCATACACAGATACATATCTTACTCTTACCAGAAGAGTGGAAAGAGTGCACAAAAGTAACTCAACTGGGTTTTTTTTTAAACATCTTTATTGGAGTATAATTGCTTTACAATGTTGTGTTAATTTCTGCTGTATAATAAAGTGAATCAGCTATATGTATACATATATCCCCATATTCCCTCCCTCTTGAGCCTCCCTCCCACCCTCCCTATCCCACCCCTCTAGGTGGTCACAAAGCACCGAGCTGATCTCCCTGTGCTGTGCAGCTGCTTCCTACTAGCTATCTACTTCACATTTGGCAGTGTATATATGTCAATGCTACTCTCTCACTTCGTCCCAGCTTACCCTTCCCCCTCCCCGTGTCCTCAAGTCCATTCTCTACGTCTGCATCTTTATTCCTATCCTGCTCCTAGGTTCATCAGAACGATTTTTTTTAAGCTTCCATATATAAGTGTTAGCATACAGTATTGCTAACACTTATATTTCACTTCTCGACATCACACATCCTGCCAATCCTCTCTACCTTCAGCTTTCTGGCAAGGAAGGACAGGAAGAGAAGGAACTATGGGTGGCCCTATCTTTCCCTTTCTTTCCATGCCATCATTTTCAGCCTATGCGATTTGCTGTAATTATACAGGAAAAAAGCCAAACAAACACAAATAAGAAAGGGCATGATAGATTTCGTTGGACCTTTATGTTTCTTTGAATGCCATTGTCATCTATTGGCATTCCAAGGAAATCCTGGTTCTTGGGGGCTGTCATCCCCCTCCCAGTTAGTCATAAATGTAATACACTTACCTTGTGCTTGCTTTAAGTCTCATTGAACCCCCATACATCATGAGTCCACAGGAATTCTGTGCTCACTGGGCACCGTGAACACTATGTGAGTGGAATGGCGCTGCAGGGAAAGAGGGTGAATACATGTTGTACGTCGTACCTCTGTTCACACGTGTGCTTCACTGTCCTTTCAACTTAACTTACAAGTTCAAAGATAAAATTTTTGAGAATTTCAAGATGGCAATAGCAGAACCAAGCATGGTGCCCTTCTGAGTGAGAAGCCTTCCGCACCTGCAGAAGTCACAAGCCCATGAAGCCAGCCTAAGAATGGTTCTTTTCTCTTTTTCTTTTTAATAGGTAAGAAATTAAGAAAGCTCTTAATCCTATATGATCATGGCTCCTTCAGGATCAGGAGCATTGAAAATACAGCTTAGAAAAGAAAGATCACATTTAGAATTGCAGGCATTTTGTACAGAGTCAGAATATAAAACATTTTAAGAAAGATGTCAATGCTAAAAACAGCTACTTCCCCTGGTCGAGTTTCAAAGATCTTTTCGTGTACATACCAGGCTTTAATTGAGTCCCCTGCCACGGAGGGGACATTCACAGTTCTTTGGGCTTGCTTTATGAACATGTGTTACCACCTAAGTACCAAGCCAGGTACAATTAAAGTGTTAACTATGGATGTGAAAGGTTATAACTTACTGTTTCTACTCTGTCTTTGCATTTAGCACTTACAGAAAAAATAAAAATAAGAACAAAAACAAAACTGGGGGACAAGAAGGAAACTGTTGGAAAATTTTGTTTGCTTTTTCCCCCTTTTGGGAAAACAGCAGATGTGTGCAAATGTGTGGAGTGGGCAGGGCTGCTCTTGTCCGGTAGCTGTGTTTAAGGCTGATGACGGTAACATGCTCTGGGCTATGGATACAGGACGAGGGGTTACGAGCAGCTGCTGTGTACTGGGCTGAGCAGACTCTTTCAGTGGATGGCTAAGCAACGTATTGAAAGTTGAAAGCAGAGACCTGACAAAGCTTGTCTGCATGCTGAGCACTCAACAGAGGCAGAAGGTGTGGTCTGATAAGAGGGGGCTGTAGGCTTCTAGGCAAAGTGCCAGGATCAAGAATCCCAGAGATTTCTCACAGGTCTTAAGACAAGAATAACTGTGTTTATGTTTGTCTTATATTTTCATCCGTGCTTTTACTGGCAGAAAGTTCCCTTTCTTTATCATCTTGATGAATGTATGTATTTATGGCACTTTTCATTCTTTGGGGGATGAAGTAGATAAGTACATTGTAAGTAGATAAGTGAGTGTAGCTAAGGGTTGGAAAAATTTGGCTATAAATGTCATGAGACCTTAGTAAATAGAACGAGAGATGTGTGATCAGAGGTCAGATGACGGCAGAAGCCTGGACAGCTCATTTGGACTGGGCGATAGAGATTGCTAGATATCCTCTAATACCTGTTTCCCATCTTCCAGGGTGATAAAATGCCTGTTCTTCAGCTGCGTACACGGTTGCCCAAAATGGAGACTATACGTGTAGTCATGTGGCTAGGTTCTGGTCAATGATGTGAAAAATCACCTACCCTTCCCTTCTCCTTTTGCCTTCTCCTCTATCTTGCTGCCCAAAATGCAGATCCTGTTGTCCTAGACCTGAGAAGAAGGGCCGTGGTCTGGGGCTGGGGGAGCAGCGAGATGGAGGGAGTGTGACTCCTTGAGGCCTTTGGGGTCGAGCCTCCTTTCAGCTCTGGACTGCACACCAAACAGCTTTTATCTTATTTAAGCCATTGTTATTTTGGCATTTTGCCAATCAGCGTTAAACCTAATGCTACTGATACAAAGTATTACTGCAAAGTTATCCTGGCTGCACTTCCTCCAGACAGAAGGGCTATCTTAAGGACTTTACACACAGGTGCAAAGTTCTGTTTTTTCATATTCCCATCATTATAACATAGCAGAAAGCCCTTTATAGAATACTTATCCCTTGGCACGTCAAAATCTCATGCAGGGAGCCTATAACTAGGGGGTCAGAAGCCAGGGCAAAAGATTGGCAACAAACAAAGGGCATTAAAAGGCAGGACCCTACTCAACATGGGTGCCAATCCTTAGGAACAGTTGGATTGAGACTGAGGTGACGGTAAGTGGAAGCACGTGGCTGGCGTACAGAGTATCAGGTAAAAGGAATCTGTAGAAAATGTTTTAAAAAGCAGATCTTGAAAAATTATTTTATTAATTAATTTAGATTTTTTTAATGCAAGCAAAACATGTAGTCAGGAGGAAAAGACAGTGTTATGCCATGGCAGCTGGGAATACACAAATTTTACTCATTAAATAAATTAATGCAAGTAAGTGTCTAACACAGTGCTTGGAGTACCGTGCTCAGTATATGTTAGCTGTTACATGATATTATGTTATTATATTACAGTATAAGAATTAAGCCTATTAACAAATTGTCTGAATGACTGACTGAATAAAGTGAAGTCTCTCTTTTAACTTATTTTGTCATGGTTTTGTTCCCCGATAATGTTTAGGTTGACTACGTTATACATGAATAATAAAAGTATTAGTAGCTATGTTTCATTGAGCATCTACTATGTAAGAGATGTTTTACACACACTATTTCATTTCCTTCTTACAGTAGTCCTGAGAGATGACATAAGTCATTTACCGGATGAAGAAACTGGGATTCAAAGAGGTTACATGGCTTAGTATCTAACTTAAGATCACATTGTAGGTGGCATTGAACCCAGGTGTGTTAATCCAAAACCCATGCTCTTTCCCTAATACCAATTCTTACTCTTTCCTTGGTAGTAAGGTATGTGTCAAGTTTCACTTGTGGTTCACTTTGGACTATTGAAACAAAATGGTGGATCAGAATTTTTCCATAGTCATGTTATTTTTAACAGATTTTAAATCAGTGAAGATACAGTACTATATGATTGCATGAGAGGAGGAATAAATCAGCAGTTATAACATGGGAAATCTGAGAAAGAAAACAAAATGTAAATTAGTAACATAGATAGGACCTAGAAACTCAATTCTGACACTGTCTACCTGAGTTAGTGGCTCAGTCCCACAAGACTGCTGCTCCACTGCAGATGCCAGTCACACGTCAGGTTGTCACCAGTGCTCTGACCAACTGACCATAAATCAGAGGTTCCCACAGCCCCTTTTCAGGTTTGATTAATTTGCTAGAGTGGCTCACAGAACTCAAGGAAGCTCATAGTTTACCAGTTTATTAAAGGATATGATAAAGGATACAAGAGAACAGCCAGATGAAGCGATACATAGGGCAATGTCTGGGAGGGTACTGAGCTCAGGAGCTTCTGTCCCCGTGGAGTTGTGGTGCATCACCCTCCTAGTAGGTGGATGTGTTCACCCACCTGGAAGCTCTCCAAACCTCCCACTATTGGGATTTTATGGAGGCTTCCTCACATAGGCATGATCAATTATTAACTGCATTTCTAGTCCCTCTAGCCTCTCTAGAAAAGTTGGGGGCAGGGAGGTGGGGGAATCAGGGCTGAAAATTCCAAGCTCCTGATTACAGCTTGATCCTTCTGGTGACGTCCCCACCCAGAAGCCATCCAGGAGGCTACCCATTAGAACAAAATATGCTCCTAGCGCTCTTATCGCTTAGGAGATTACAAGGGCTTTAGGAGCTCTGTGCCAGATCCATATATATTTTTTTCTTTTTTTTTTCTATTATCTCACATAGGCTGTGCAAGGACTTTGGCTTTTACCCTGAGAGAGTTGAAAAACCATTGGAGGAGGTTCCTTTAAAAACTAAAAATAGAACTACCATAGAACTGAGAAAACCATAACTCAAAGAGAGACATGTACCACAATGTTCACTGCAGTGCTATTTACAATAGCCAGGACACAGAAGCAACCTAAGTGTCCATTGACAGATGAATTGGTAAAGAAGATATGGCACATATATACAATGGAATATTACTCAGCCATAAAAAAACAAAATTGAGTTATTTGTAGTGAGGTGGATGGACCTAGAGACTGTCATACAGAGTGAAGTAAGTCAGAAAGAGGAAAACAAATACCTTATGCTAACACATATATATGGAATCTAAAAAAAAAAGAAAATGGTTCTGAAGAACCTAGGGGCAGGACAGGAATAAAGACACAGACATAGAGAATGGACCTGAGGACACAGGGAAGGGGAAGGGTAAGCTGGGACGAAGTGAGAGAGTGGCATCGACTTATATACACTAACAAATGTAAAATAGATAGCTAGTGGGAAGCAGCCACAAAGCAAAGGGAGATCAGCTTGGTGCTTTATGTCCACCTAGAGGGGTGGGATAGGGAGGGTGGGAGGGAGATGCAAGAGGGAGGGGATATGGGGATATATGTATACCTATAGCTGATTCACTTTGTTATACAGCAGAAACTAACACACCATTGTAAAGCAGTTTTACTCCAATAAAGATGTTAAAAAAAAAAAAAGAAAAACTATTGGAGGGTTTTTTCTTTTTTAACATCTTTATTGGAGTGTAATTGCTTTACACATTGGAGGGTTTTGAACAGAGACATGATTTGATAGATGTTGAAAAAGGATCACTCTGGCTTCTGTGTTGTGAATAGACGGTATGGAGGCAAGTTAGTTTATTGCAATAATCCAGGTGAGACATAAAGAGGGCTTGACACAGGGTAAGGGTAGCAGAGTGATGAGGAATGGTTGAATTCTGGATATATTTCAGAGGTGGAGCCAAGAGGGTTTCCTGAGTGATTGGATGTGGATTGTAGGAGCAAGAGAGGAACCAACGTTGACTTGGCTTCCCAGAGACTGCTCTTACTGATGTGCAGGGGGGGGCTCTCTTTTTATCACCTCCATCTAAGCGACCTGGCAGATTCACCTCTCTGCCAGTCTCCTGCAAAACACACTGGCTGATGCACAAGACACTTGATCTTCATGACCAACAGGCTACTCTCTGGAACACCCCTCCATCACAATCCCAACTCCCATTCCCATGAACTGAGGTGTATGTTTACTTGGAGTGGTTGGCTTCTTTCCAAAACTGTATATTCCAATTGTACTTTTAATAACAGATTAAATACAATGTAAAATGAGTTTTAAAACAGAGAACTGAAGACTTCAGAAACTAATGATGAGTCTTAAAAATTTACTGAGTATGAGACAATTGTAAAAATGGAGAGAAAAAATTTAAATCCAGAACGATTATGTTCTCAGATTACATGGCAAATATTTAAAAATTCTTCCTCTAAAGAAATCAGAAACAGAGATCATACTCCCATGGGTGTGGTTTATGCAAGAAAAACAGTGCAGACCAATCAGCACACACATGCTTAAGGAAGGGCCTTAGCTTTCCGGCAAAGATTGACAATGGATGTGTATAATAGATGTTCACAGAATACATTGGATTCTCTGTTCTATCCAATTTTCACCCCAATAAATTGACAAACTTCTTGTTCAGATCACATTGAAGATGACTTTTCACTGCATGTTATTGATCAGTTACATTCTAAAAATGTTTATGTGGACAACAAATGCTTTTTCTTGAACCATATTCTATTTCTCCATTCTGATGACTATCAGGCAGCAGGACTAGTTTCTGGGTTTTGATTTTTAATGTGTTTTGTGAAGAATGAACTCACTTTGACTTAAAAATCAACCTTTAAAATTAGACTGTTAGTGGTAGGAATAAACTGCTTGAGGACCCACAATCACAAAGCACGTGAGGACTTTAAAAACTATAACCCTGTCACTAAATAAGTCATTGAATCTGCTGTGTGCAATGAAATACGATTAAAAAGAGTTTGATTTACTTTCATTTGTTTGTAATTGTGGAAAAACAGGATGCTCCAGAACATATCCTTTGGCCCCCAGAGGGCGCAAGGCCGAAAGAAGGCAGAGGTGAGAGTTTAATCCCTCCAGATGGTGGCGCTACCTCCTCACCAGGGCTGCTAAACAGGATGGGAAAAGTGGTCCCACTCACCTCAGAGGACCTTCAACATGGGATTCTAGTAGTCCAAGGACTGTATATATTTAACTCTACCTCTGGTTTTTGAAGTGCAGTAAATATGCAAAAATTACAGAAACCTCTTACCCTATCCCCTTCTGTCTTACCAACAGAAATGGAGTGTGTATGTGAGAGTATTAGAGAGAATTATTAGGGACAGGATTAGAAGCTGAATGAGATGGCACATGAGATTATGAATTTGAGAGAGAATATTAGAATGTGTGTGTGAGTATCAGACGGTATGTGAGTAGGAAGGAGACCACAGTGCTCCAGGCTTTAATTCTTCTAAGAAACATAATACTGTTGAAAGTACACGAACATGGCTAAATTCACAGTTCTAAATGATTTGCCAAAGGCTAAAGCTGCAGATTTTTCCTCCAGAAGGGAAACAAAACTAAGCTCAACCCCTTCTTTGCTCTCCCTAATACTTCAGTGACATTAACTTATCCCTTAGATGTTTAGAAGTGGTTTACTAATTGAGCAGGAATTTTTCCTGTCTTCAATATTTTATTGAAGTGTTTCAAGCAACATTAATAGCACAAAATCCACTATTAAGAATCTCGCACAGGGGCTTCCCTGGTGGCGCAGTGGTTGAGAGTCCGCCTGCCGATGCAGGGGACGCGGGTTCGTGTCCCGGTCCGGGAAGATCCCACATGCCGCGGAGCGGCTGGGCCCTTGAGCCATGGCCGCTGAGCCTGCGCATCCGGAGCCTGTGCTCCGCAACGGGAGAGGCCACAACAGTGCGAGGCCCGCGTACCGCAAGAAAAAAAAAAAAAGAATCTCGCACATTTAACTGCGGCACGAATATCAGTCATTTATTGACATTAACATTATGAACACACTTCCTCAAAAGAGAAGGTGAACTTTGACTGTCAACAGGACAAAGCTGTCTTCAAAAGACAGAGAGGTGGAAACTAGGTTCACAGTTGGGTTTCGAGTCCGTGAGGATGGAGCCCGTCTATGTATGTGCATCCACAGGGGCAAGGTGTCGGAGGAGGAGGCTCAGGAATGTCTCCAGCCGCTTCTTTGATCTGTAAGCGATTAGTCCCCCCTTGTTGGCCCACTGGTCCACTCCAGCGGCGCCTCTGTTTCCCACGTGGTACACCAACTGTGGCAAGTCTAGCCCCGAGCTGGGGTTTCTTTCCAAGCACTCTTTTAAGTCCACCATTCCCCCACCCATGGCCCTGAGGATGGCGTGAGCAGCACAAGAGTCCCACTTGAACGTGGTATCTTCTGAGAAGATGTAAATGTCAACAAGGCCGAGGACAACACAGAGGCTCTTGTAACCAGCCCCGGCCGCCCGGAATACGCGCTCGCCACACACACGTGACAGTGCGGCCTTGACGGTCTCCTTTTCACTTGTACTGATGACAGCGGAGAACGGGTGGGAGCATTCCGCCTCAGAGCTGGGGTTTTGAGTCACTTGGCTCTGCGTCTCACTGCTGTTTCTTGTAGAGACGGGAGGCAGAAATGAATGGATATTGGTCCCCATGTAAGAAAGGCCCCAGTAGCACTGTCCTTTCCACCTGTGGAAGAGAACATTCAGGTTGTGGCCGTAGGTTATCCCATTCATTTTTCATTGCTCATATGGCTTCCCAACTTGATGATATGAAAAATATATAACATAATGGGTCTCAATGTCCTTAAGCTTAGAAATGGATACCAAGTAGCTCATTCATTTCTAAAAGTTACTCCCGGGCTTCCCTGGTGGTGCAGTGGTTGAGAGTCCGCCTGCCGATGCAGGGGACATGGGTTCATGCCCCGGTCCGGGAAGATCCCACGTGCCGCGGAGCGGCTGGGCCTGTGAGCCATGGCCGCTGAGCCTGCGCGTCCGGAGCCTGTGCTCCGCAACGGGAGAGGCCACAACAGTGAGAGGCCCGCGTACCACAAAAAAAAAAAAAAAAAAAAAAAAAAAAAAAAAAGTTACTCCCTGTGCGTGTTGCTGCCTGTGCTGTTGCAGGTTAGGAATGCTTTCAGTTTCTCTGTATTATCACATCCATCTAGGACAATGCTAAAATATTTGCTCTGTCCTGGAGGCCAGAAATCCTGCAAAGTTTCACTGCCACTTTTGGCATTTGAAGTTTAATGGGGGGAAAGATGAACAGATAAATAATCTTTTCAATCTGCAAATCTTTCACAATCCTTAAGTTCTTCTTCAGTTGGTAACGCCTTTTCATTCTCTAATTCACAAGCTCCACTTTGGTTTTGACACCAAGAAAGATGGACTCATTATTTTTGGCAACAACAAAAATAGCACCTATCATCTCTCAATGTTTAACTTACTATATATGCTGGATAGTTTATTTACAGAGATGGAAACTGAGGCTTAGAGAATGTAAGTGTAAGAATGTAAATCAGTGATAGAATCTGCATTCAAACCCAGGAAGTCTCACTCTAGGATCTATGCTACTAGCTACTTTGTCAACCATTTCTAGGTCATGATTATGCCAGCATCCAGTCCCACTTATTTTTAACTTCTTAACGACCCTTTAAAGACAACAAACACTTTCAGTTTGGAATAAGGCAGGGTTAGAAGAAAACTATCAAAATTCCATAGGTGTAGTTTATAACTATTAAAGAACAAACAATTCTTAGTTGCTTAAAGCAAGTCAAAGTTTAATACAAATATGTAGTTCTAGGACTTCCCGGGTGGCACAGTGGTTAAGAATCCGCCTGCCAGTGCAGGGGACACAGGTTTGAATCCTGGTCCAGGAAGATCACACATGCCACGGAGCAACTAAGCCTGTGCACCACAACTACTGAGCCTGCACGCCACAATTACTGAGCCCACGTGCCACAACTACTGAGCCTGTGTGCTGCAACTACCGAATCCTGCGCACCTAGAGCCCATGCTCCGCAACAAGAGAAGCCACCGCAGTGAGAAGCCCACTCACTGCAACCCGAGAGAGAAAGCCCGCGCCTAGCAACGAAGACCCAACGCAGCCAAAAAAAGAATAATAATAAACAAATAAATTTATCCAAAAAAAATGCAGTTCTATACAAGTAGAAAAAAATATTATCTATTTCAATAAAAAACTGAAATCACAGGAGAAAAGCTGCTTCTTCTTGGCTTCTGCCATGCCCTGGAGCCCTGCAAGCATGGGCCATGGATCAGAGCAACTGTGCCCTGCACAGGAGTCCAGGGGAGCCTGAGGAGGGAGGAGGCAGAAAAGGAAGTGATGCTGGCAGCCCTACCGGGAGAGCACCCCAGAGCCAGGTCCTAACCCTGGCCGTACCTACTCAGCTTTTCATTAGATCGTTGTCACATTTTGCCGCGAGACCCAGGGCTGAGAGTAAAAAGAACGTTAATTCAAACATGCAGATTTTTAGTAGGAATACCAAATCTACTGAGTCATGGGAATGTCACGCGGAGAGATCATCTTGACAATAAGCAAAGCTGAGGTTGTAAATTCTAAAAACCATAATATACCCCAAATTTTCGTCTTTTACCTGAGGGTGTTTAGGTCTTGTGATACAAAAGGTTGGTTGATGACTCCCATCAGGGGCACTCCTGTCTGTATGTCATAGACACCAATTAAAATAGTGACACATTGAAGTCCACTGGGGAAGATTCCTTGGTTGGATTTAATGTCAGCAGAACCTTTTATATACTGATAAGTTGAATCTGAAAAGTGAAGCAAATTTGTTAGGATTATTTGAAATGATTATTTAGAAGACGATGATGAATACATCTGCAAACCCTGTACTATATCGTTTCTCTCTTCTAATTTGGTAACTGCTATTGTCTGAATGTTTATGTCCCCCCAAAATTCTTACCCCCAAAAGTTGATGGTATTAGTAAGTGGGGCCTTTGGGAGGTACTTAAGTCCTCAGTGTGGAACCCTTATGAATGGAATTAGTGTCTTACAAGAGGCTCCAGAGAGATCTTTAGTCTCTTCCAGAATGTGAGGACACAGTGAAAAGGTACCAATTATGAATCAGGAAGAAGGACCTCACCTAATCATGCTGGCACCTCGATATTGGACTTCCCAGCCTCTGGAACTGTGAGAAATAAATTTGTTGTTTAAAAGCTACCTAGTCCATGGTATCTTGTTATAGCAGCCCAAACTGACTAAGATAGTAACCAATCAGTTTTTACCTTTGGGTGCCACTTATATTGAATTATTTTTTGACCTCTTGTACTTCACTTTTAAGCTGCTTGTGTTTCATTTTCCCAACTATATAGTCTTGGAGAGAAAGGACGTGTCTATAGTTCCTATGGCAGCTAGCATAGCACCTTGCAAATAACAAGCACTCAAATATCCATCACATGTCAAAATCATTTAAAAGCTAATAGCTCAGGATAACCAAGGGGATTCCTTAGAGCTCTTACTAATCAGAGGACAAGTCCAAGGTGGATGGGAAAGCCTCCTTCCAGGAATCTGTCAGGGGTGGAATTACCTTTTTGTTTGTTTGTTTTTGTCCCTCAAATTAGGAGGAAGGAGACAATGATGGTGGTACAAGAGGAAGAAATTGATGGTAGTTCTGAGAAAAAGAAGCCAAGTAGCTAGGTTTCTTCTTTTTTTTTTTTTTTTTTTGCGGTACGCGGGCCTCTCACTGTTGTGGAGCACAGGCTCCGGATGCGCAGGCTCAGTGGCCATGGCTCACGGGCCCAGCCGCTCTGCTGCATGTGGGATCTTCCCGGACCAGGGCACAAACCCGTGTCCCCTGCATCGGCAGGCGGACTCTCAACCACTGCGCCACCGGGGAAGCCCGCTAGGTTTCTTCTTAAAAGACTGTACATGCCAGCAGCTGACTGCCAACATCTAAGGAGTTAATGCCCAGTTAAGGATGTGCCAGGCACGAGATCCAGAGAGCTAGCTAACAGAATCAATTCAGGATAGAACAAGAATACAAAGTTTCTGTCCCTCAAAAACCTTAACTGAGGCTGATTTACCTTCAAGCAATAAAAGATTCTGGAAAACATTCTTAGTTTGCATATACAATCCATAGGCTGAATATTCTCTAATTCTCTGATGACTAAAGGCATTTCTATCATTATTAATGTGCTTGTAGGATGGGGAGGGTGGGGGGAGTTTGCCTGTTCAGCATGATTGGTTGCAGTTGTACTGAGTAGAATATGCCAGGAAGGGTAGGGGAAAAAGGGGGACTTCCGAAGATTAATACCTAGGGCATTACATTAGTAGCATCATTTTTTTTTTTTTTTTTTTTTTTTTGTGGTATGCGGGCCTCTCACTGTTGTGGCCTCCCCCGTCGCGGAGCACAGGCTCCGGACGCGCAGGCTCCGGACGCGCAGGCTCAGCGGCCATGGCTCACGGGCCCAGCCGCTCCGCGGCATATGGGATCCTCCCAGACCGGGGCACGAACCCGTATCCCCTGCATCGGCAGGCGGACTCTCAACCACTTGCGCCACCAGGGAGGCCCTAGTAGCATCATTGAGAGAGGCCTACACTTTTTACACAATGAGCTATACATTATGGTTCTACCATAATCATGACCACAAAATTAATGGTGAGGTTTACACAGGACTCACAAACTGACTGCTGAGTCACATTCAGCTGTGTTTTGCTTGGCCTGTATAGTGGTCTTGATTGTTTGCTTGTTTAACTGAATTAGTAGCCAGTGGTTAAATTGTGAGATCTCACATAAAAACCTGGATTTTGATTTTTTTTTAAAAATCTGATGAGCTGGACAGTATTCCCAGATGGCAATAATCTGCTGGTGCTGAACGTTCTTAAAATGGCATGTGTGCTCAATTAGTTATAGCTGCTATCACTTCATTCTTCTCTCATATTTAGCAGTCTGGACCCTGAGGTCTTTCAAAAATGAGTTAATTCAGCTTTGTATATGTGCCTTTGTGTGTGTGTGTGTGTGTGTATGTGTGTACACACACACGTGTTATTGATATATGTCATAGATATAAGTATATAACACACACCTCGGCTCTTCGTTTCTTTTTTTTTTGGCTGCACCGCACGGCTTGTGGGATCTCAGTTCCCTGACCAGGGATTGATCCCGGACCATGGCAGTGAAAGTCATTTATCATTTTAAAAATTCAAAACTTTTAAAACTCCTAGGAGAGTTAAACCATGCCCTCAATTTTTATTTTTCTAACCCCCCACCAAAAAAAAAAAAAAAGGATTACTAATGAAAGCAAATAAACAAAAGCAAACACTCTCTCTACTTACCTATAGGATCCACCCAAACTCCCAAAGTGTCCTGTGGAATGTTGATCTCTATCGCATCCAGAGCTGGGTCGCTAAAGACAACGTCTTGATGTACAACCTTGGCTAATGCTTCAGATGCCAACTTGTTGCCGTTAAGAACTTTGTTGAGAAGATCTACTGTTTCTTCCTCTGTTGGACACAGTCTCATGATAATCTTTTCCCCTAGAGTAAAGACAAACTAAAGACCATTACATCTCAAGTTTCAGGGGAGAAAGAACAACAGAGGGGTGGGAAGAAACAAAAGCTGTGAGGGCACCTCAGACTAGGTGAGGGCAATATATCCATACCAGTGTTTCCTAACTGGGCTGATTGCCAGAATCACCCAGTGGCCTTCATAAAGTCATAGCTGCTCAGTGGTCAGTCATGCATCTAACAGTGCGGAATGAATTACAGGTGTCAAAGGACATACTCTCCAGAAAAATGTCCACATGGGCACATGCACACAGTTTTTTGTATCTAGTTTAAGGGAGCTCATGGACCAGTTAAGAACCCTGAGTCCTTGATAATCAATCTTTTATATTTTTTGCCTTTTGCCTTTTAATATACTGTGGGTCACCCTATTCACATTTGAGTATGTTATTGAAAAGAATGGAGTTCTTATCAGTACAAAGAAGGGCTTCTACCTCCCTAAATTGTTTATGCTCAGTAAAGTAACATAAGATGAAGTACATTAATCTTTAAATGTGGTAAAGCTGTAGGACTCTAAATGACATACATAGAATAGCTCTCTGTGAAACCACTGGAAATCAGGATGTAAGCAAATCTGCTTCTGCAGTTGAAATCCCAAGTTACCGAGTCCAGGTGCTTTACATCACTTTAAAGACACTTCTTAGACCCTTGCTTAATCTGGTTTCCAGCCCCCGCAAAAGTAAGAAAAGAGGCTGGCAAAAACAGGCAAGTTAATAGCAAGAGAAAGTCACAGCAACGCAGAATATAAATTTTTTAAAAATTAAGAAAACATGGCACATTGGAGATTTTGTGGTATATAGACAAATACTCCTAGCTAACCTAGCCATTCCAAGAACAGCGGCATTTGCATCACCTGAGAACTTGTTAGAAATTCAGAACTACTGAGTTCTAACAAGATCCCCAGGTGATTCATGTGATCCTTAGTTTGGGAAGCACAGTGTGAGTCTATTACAATGATGATTCTGAAACAGCAAGAAACAGTCAATTACATGTAGTTCAATTCAATTAAATGAGACTGTTAAAGTTGGGGAATAATGCTAATCACTGCCACTTGCTGAGCACCTACACTAGACTCAGTAAAAGTCATGGGATTATTCAAGGGAGCAAATCATATCACATTACTCCTCTGCTTAAAATTTGCCACTGAATTCCGATCATGCTTAGAGGAAAATCCAAACTCCTTCCTTTGAACTTCAACGGTCTCACCTCACCTCATCCACCAGTCCCTCCCCTTCGCCATGGTTCTCTGCTAAACCCATTCTCTCCTTCAGTTCTAAGGAAAATGTACATGGAATGCCTTTTTGCCCCTATAATTCTAGATACATAAATGAAATATTAAAATAACTGTTTATGAAGTAGTCAAACAGGATTTTAAGTGTAGGATTTCTTACGGGTTACTCACAGGTGTTTTGGGTTTTTTTCTTAACACCTTTATTGGAGTATAATTGCTTTACAAGATCGTGTTAGTTTCTGCTGTATAACAAAGTGAATCAGCTATATGTATACATATATCCCCAAATCCCCTCCCTCTTGAGTCTCCCTCCCACCCTGCCTATCCCACCCCTCTAGGTGGTCACAAAGCACCGAGCTGATCTCCCTGTGCTATGCGGCTGCTTCCCACTAGCTATCTATTTTACATTTGGTAGTGTATATATAAGTCCATGCCACTCTCTCACTTCATCCCAGCTTACCCTTCCCCCTCTCCATGTCCTCAAGTCCATTCTCTACAACTGACTCTTTATTCCTGTACAGGTGGTTTTTTTAATCTTAAGTTTAAATGAGATTTTTCTTTCTTCTTACTGAGTGTCATAGAATTAAGTGCATTTTAATACACTGCCCATGAAGGAGACAAATTTTTCTCAGAGTTAATCCAGAAATTAGTATTCTTTGTAAACATGCCTCTAGATGTTTAACTATTTGTCACATGATCAGTGTTTAAAGTTCACTATTTTAATCTTCTACCATTAAACAAACAAAAACCCAGACAACTAAAAACAGTTTGCTTCTCTAAAAAGGATCAGCGATTTGATATTTTCCTCTCTATCACAAGGGAACTGGTGGTCCATCAAAGGAGAATTTGGTCCACAGGAAACTAATTAAATAAGAGTTAAAACTTGGTGGTAAAAGGAACCTTTTTGTTTGTCCAACTCCCTTTACAGAGGTTCTGAGACCAGAGAAGCCATGAGGTGATTTCAGGGACAGGGCCTCCTCTACATTCTCAGCCAAGGTCTATGGACTCCCTAGGAGGTCCACAAATGGGTTTACTTGGACTTGAAATTGCCTGCAAAACTGTGTAGATGTGCATCTTTCTGGGGGCATCTATAACTTCCATCAGATTCCCAAAGGGCCAGGCAACTTTCCCAAAGGTTAAATCATACGTTATTCAAATGCTACAGATTTATATCTAGAATAATACATGTGGACTTGCTAATAATCCTAAGATGCCACATCTCCCTGTCGTAAATGGCATGATATTCTGAAGTACTGAATGAAGCTTAACATTCAAATATGTATTTACATGAAAGGCCTCCAAACATCCATTTACTTTATGTAAGTTGAAAATAGGGGCTTCCCTGGTGGCGCAGTGGTTGAGAATCTGCCTGCTAATGCAGGGGACACGGGTTCGAGCCCTGGTCTGGGAGGATCCCACATGCCGCAGAGCAACTAGGCCCGTGAGCCACGACTACTGAGCCTGCGCGTCTGGAGCCTGTGCTCCGCAACAAGAGGCCGCGATAGTGAGAGGCCCGCGCACCGCGATGAAGAGTGGCCCCCGCTTGCCACAACTAGAGAAAGCCCTCACACAGAAATGAAGACGCAACACAGCAAAAATAAATAAATTAATTAATAAAAACTCCTACCCCCAACATCTTAAAAAAAAAAAGAAAATAAAAATACCATATGATAATTAAGTTATAAAAATACATTAAGACTTTTATACTTACCCAAATCATTTGTAAACTCATTGGATTCTTCTCCGAAAACTTTTTTTCCCAAGCCTGGAAACTGAATGATTCAGAGTATGACAAAAATACAACAATAAAGAAAACAAAAATCCCACATTTACGTTCAATTCTGAACAGATTTTCATTTTATACTTCAAATTAAATAGCACAATTAGATCTGAAATTTACAATTCCAGAAATTAATCCAAGTATAACAAGTATAAAAAGTGAAGTCAACTTGGTTCAGTACTTAGTTTTCTAATATTTTCCAGATCCTTTGCCCCTTTAGAAAGTCCAAATCATGGTAGAAGTCTGGTTTCCTTATGTTCTGTTGAGTCTGCAGAAGTACTTCTAGAAACCTCATCCTTCTAGTTAAGGGCCATAGAGCTAGAATGTTTACAAAGGAGATGTTTTACTCTTGCTCCTAAACAGTACCTAAGTACCTTATACAAGTTAATGTTATTGACCAAGTACCTGAGATGATTACTTGAGACTGGATAGAAGGTATCAGAGGATAACATTTGATTTTGTTTTCATTTTTAGGTGTGTTTTCTGTACCTGTTGGAAGTATCATTAGCCATCAGGCTAGGAAGGTGATATAGCAAAAAAGGGGAAATATTTTATTTGCCAACAATTTATGTGCCAATATAGAATTAAAAAAAAAAAAAGCTAAATAGAAATTTTCTCTCATCTCTGTATGACCAGGAAGCTTTCAGACACATTTTGCTTCAGATTTTCTCTGCAGTAAAGATAATTTCTCTCAAAATATGTGCTGAATTATGATATGAGTACGGTTCTCAAGCAATAAAAGCAAGGAAATGCTTCAAATATTTGAGCTCAGTTATTCACAGATGGCCAGTAGCTTTAATAATGCCCACAACTACTGGTTATTTTTAACTCTTTTAAAGAACAATGCAAGTCGGGACTTCCCTGGAGGTGCAGCGGTTAAGAATCCGCCTGCCAGTGCAGGGGACATGGGTTCGAGCCCTGGTCCGGGAAGATCCCACATGCCTCGGAGCAACGAAGCCCGTGTGCCACAGCTACTGAGCCTGCGCTCTACAGCCCACGTGACACAACTACTGAAGCCCGCGAGCCTAGAGCCCGTGCTCCGCAACAAGAGAAGCCACTGCAACGAGAAGCCCACGCACTGCAATGAAGAGTAGCCCCCATTCACTGCAACTAGAGAAAAGCCTGTGCACAGCAATGAAGACCCAACGCAGCCAAAAAAAAAAAAAAAAAAAAAAAGAAGAACAATGCAAATCAACACGGGCTGGCACTGAGCCGATTCATCAATTCATCCAGGGCTGAAGCTTCAGTTTCCCACAACCTGCCTAGAAACCCTTTCTGAGGCTACAGTATAGGAGAGTCATGAAACTATTTTATACAAGCCAAAAGTGAATATCATTTATGTGTTCATAAGTCCTGGCATATACTTCATGAATGAACAACTGCCTGAACTCGTTATAATGCTCTGGGGCAAATATTAGCCCACAGAACTTAACGTTGATACATTTCTAATCCAGTTGCTCAACCATCCCTTCCACCCAGCTCTTGATCAGTAACAAGAATAAATTTGCTTCCTTTTTAGTTTATTGGAGCCAGATATTATAGGACATGAAAAAGTACAGTTTATAGAAATTTCAAGGGGTCAATTTATTCTCTCTTCCTGCCTATGGTCAAGAATTCACTTAGGGGCTTCCCTGGTGGCGCAGTGGTTAAGAATCTGCCTGCCAATGCAGGGCACACGGGTTCATGCCGCGGTCCGGGAGGATCCCACATGCCGTGGAGCGGCTGGGCCCATGCGCCATGGTCGCTGAGCCTGCGCATCCGGAGCCGGTGCTCCGCAACGGGAGAGGCCACAACAGTGAGAGGCCTGCGTACCGCAAAAAAAAAAAAAAAAAAAAAAATTCACTTAAATGATTCTAAGTGATTCCTAATATTTTGAGAATTTCATAGAAACAATTCTAATATTTTGTAGGGCTTTCTGACATGAAATTCTATCCTCCCAAACCTAAAAGAAAAGAAATTATTAGATTACCATAAAAAGGCAATATAGTATTGCAAAGAGCACAGACTTGGTCAGCCTGGGTTCAAAAACCAGCCCTGCCATTCACTTGCTGTGCCACCTTAGGCAAGTTATTTAACCTCTCTGTGTCTCCCTTTTCTCATCCATTACAATGAAATAATTGTTCTTACCTCATAAAATTGTTATGATTAAATTAATATATTTAAAGCCCTTAGCACAGTACCTGGCTCACAGTAAGCATTTATAAGTGTCTGCTAATGTTATTGTTTGTTATTACTACTTATGAATATAATTTCTTTTCCCCAGTCAGCTTAAAAGACCTAGAATTACAATCATTGTTAGTTACAAACAATGTTTTCCTACTCAACTTTAAGTCTCCAGGACTCTATGAACCCATAACTGAGGCAACCATTAGATAAATGATTATGTCAAAAGGTGGGACTTCAGATATCAAGTTAAAATAAAGTTATAAAACAGTATGTTCTCATTTCTTTTGAAATAAATTGTATGTGCCATGTACACATACAGAAGGAAAATATTCTAACAATATTTAGCAAAACAGCTGTGGTTTTCTCTAGTGTTAGGATTAAGAGGATTCTTATTTTTCTGTATTTAAAATTTTTTTCTGCAGCACACATTTTGGTAATATTGTAGTCAAAACAAGGGGAAAAACCCAAGTTGTTTATTAGAATCCAAGGTGTTAGTAATGGGGGTAGGGGTGGTGAGGAGAAAGGATGCTATTCTATAGAGGGGAAAAACCACAGGGGCAAATATTTTGCAATTACCTTGGCTGGGACCTTTCTTACCTTGTTCTCCATATTCTGTTTTATAACTTCCTGTACCAGTACATCAGCCAGGGTCTTGAAATCAACTGCAAACTTCTTGTTCTTTTCTCCCTCTTTCTTTTCTTCTATCAGCAGCTGGAAGAGGGCTTCCTGTTGCCTGCATGCCCGGGCAATGTTGGCAGCTTTCTCAGAGACACAGAGCAGCTCCCGGAGGATACCTGACATTTCTGAACCTGGCTTTTCAGTTGCAGCGTCTGGTGGAATCGGCACCCACCCTCCGGGCCGTCAGCTGGAAAAGTACAAGAATGTGAAAGAGAAAGCAGTTCAGAGAGTGATGTCAGGGTGCCTCGGCACTGCTAACAACCCATCTGGCAGTCAACCGGTCAGCATGGCTGAACAGCTACTATATAGATCACAGTCGCATCCTCCAGGTGGAAGACTAGATATCATCTAAAATTTGAAACTTATTTTTAAAGATCAAAAGATTTATAGTCTCAAATCCATTATGCAAAGAACTGACTTCTCAGTGAAAGAAAGAATTTGAATGAGAATCTACATTATATTTACAAAACCCTAGACCAATAGGCAGGTGGATACACGAGCACAATGTTAAATTAAAGGAAAAGCCAAGTTCACATAATGACCTTCGAATGAGCACAAAACCTTAGCAACAACATTATTAAAATAGTGCTCTTTCTTTCACCCTTTTCCCCAAAGGAAGAAGGAAGAAGTGAAAGCCCATTTATCCCGTCAGTTTGGGGGCAACTTTCTCTAAGGTACCAAGCACCACACCAGCAAGCATCTTTGTGTCCTGCAGGACTCTGGGGTCACACTGGGCTAGCAATCCAGGTGATCTCCCAACCCCAATCACCTTTTTTTTTTTCTATTAAAAAAGTCCCACTAGCTGTGCTGCTCTTCTAGCAAGTTTAAATAATAAAGTGAATTCAAACATGCAACTTGTTGGGACTTGAAAAGTTCTGGCTTCTAAGAGGCATGCTACCACACCTTGACATACCTATCAGGTAATTAGGAGAGAAACATTTCTCAGTTTCAATAGTAGCTGCACTTTACTGAATGCTTTAATAATTCCTATCTATCTCAGCATTGTGAGAATTAGTGTGAGGATTATCAGCCCTGCTTTACAGTCAAGGAAACTGAAGCTTAGAGAAGTTAAGCAACTTGTTTAGGGTTACACAAGACTAACCAGCAGGGCTCACCCAGAAGCTCAGGCTTTTCCTTATCATAACAAATACTCTACTTCTTTAAAAAAAAAAAAAAAAAAGTTCCTTTAATGGACTCTGGGAGGCTGAGAATTAGTACAACAATGAAGATGTCAATGCAATGGAGTTAACTGCGAATTGTCATAGCCGTTTTGTCTTAATCAGGTCTGCTTTAAAAAATATATCCTATTTACTTAAGATTATGGGTCAGCCACCCTAAGAAAATATGTCCAACCTCAACAGTAATAAAAGGAAAGTGAATAAAAACAATGAGACATGCTACCTCACTATTAGATGGGCAAAACTGTTTTTAAAGTTAATTTTCATTCTTGCAGGTGTGGTGAAACAGGTGCTGATACTCTGCTAATGGGCGTGCAAACAAGTGGGTTTCCACAGGGCAATTTGAGAAAAATGTATCAAGATCCTCAGATATGTTATTACCTTTAGCCAGTAACTCCAGTCTGGCCCTATTTTGTGTTAAGTCACAGTTGTGTTAAAATATTTCCACAGAAGAAGGATTAGTATTATTGACAGCAGCAAAAAGTTAAAAATAATCTTAAACATTGGTGCAATGTAAGATAGACTACAATGTAGTTCTTAAAATATTTTTGAAGAATATTTAATAGGGATATATGTTAATGTTATAATATTAAGTGTATATATAGTATCATAGTATGTTCCTAATTTGTGTTTATACACACATGCACTCTGTTTATACATGTAGAGAGAGTTTGAAAGGCTAGTAGGTGATGTTTTCATGATAAACAGAGGTTTAGTGGTAATTATCACTGGGTACTAGAATTGTGGAGGATTTTTTTCATTATGCTTTTCTATAATTTTCAAATATTCTACAATAAATATATACTGCTTTTCTAATAAGAAATGACATTTTAAATATCTTGGAACAATTAAGCACAAAGGACAAGAATTCCTCAATTCCTGGAGATAACTGTCCAAACAAAGTGGTACTGTAGTGACAACAGAAACATCAGGTAGTAGAGATGATAGAGTAGTTAAAAATTAAACAAAAACACCTGCCTACCTAAATGCCTTTTCCCCCCAAGGATTGAATAATATGTTTAAAAAATTCACTTTGGTTGACTTAAACCTCAACATTAAGAAAAATGGTTATATTAATACAGCTGAGGCACTTTGACTTAGAAACAACTTATGGTATCTTTATGCTCTAAATTATAAGTTATATATAATGTATACACACATGGATACATACATATCAGTAGGATACAGAAGCTCCAAGTGTATAAATTCAATAACTTTGATTATTTTGATACCTTGGTACATGTTATGAGGTTACTGTAAGTAAAGGAAAAAGAATCAATGAACTAACAGTACCTAAGCAGCTTTTTATCTTAAAAGCAGCATGAAGATTTTAAGGAGTCCAGTTTGAAAACTTTCTAAATTAACAATACCAGTATTGTCTATTCTACTTAACTTTGTTAAAGTCAATTTTTTTTTTTGGTAAAAGAAACAGCGTACCACCACACCATTGGATAACCAAGAATCTCTCCCTATGACGCCCTCAGAACACTCAGGTGAGTTACTCACACAGGCCACAATCTCCAGGCACCACCACCACCTTTCTCCTCACATGGAAAACTCACCAACTTAGTCCTGATAAGTTTCTATACAGCTGCCCAGAGATCTGTAGTTTCTCACCCTTGAACCTGACCTTGATTTCCTCAATAATGACCATTCTCACTTCACCTGAGCACAGCAACTTGACCAATGGGGGAAAAAATAGCAGCTCTAAACTTTAGTCCTTTAACAGGTGCACAGATTTTAAGAATTCATCATGACACAGTAAATCAGATTTTTCAATTCCAAAGTTATCCCAGCACTCAACCTTAATCACCTTTCACCTTTCTGAACCTAGAAAACACTACGGTGTCTTGTCCAGCTCCAGGTTGAACTCGCAGTTTCAGCTTAGGACTAGGCTTTCTCCAGCCATCCTATAGAACCCAGAACTTCTTTAGCTCCAGGGTCCTAACGCCCTAAAAAAAAAAATCTCTCACAGCTATCAACATGTACATGCAAGACTTTCTAACTAATTTGCATAGCTAGCCTGCTACTTTCTGGCTGAATGGACTATTTCCTCCAAATGAATGAGCCACGGTCCTCTGTGCTTCTCTCTGTAAGCTGCTTCCGTATCTCTCTCTCCATCTGTCCTCAATTCAATTCACTCAGCCAGGCCACAACACTCAGGGGCATAATGGACAATTTGCCCTCACTTTGAAGGACTCAACTTGAGAGAAACTGAGGGCTACATCCAATACAGAATTTCTTCGAGTTTATTAATAGCTTGTATTAACACTCGTGGAAATTATCATTCAGATAATTTTTAAAAGCAAATTTATATATGCGTTATTGGGCTTCCCTGGTGGTGCAGTGGTTAAGAATCTGCCTGCCAATGCAGGGGACATGGGTTCGAGCCCTGGTCCGGAAAGATACCACATGCGGGGGAGCAACTAAGCCCGTGAGCCACAACTACTGAGCCTGCACTCTAGAGCCCACGCACCACATCTACTGAAGCCCGTGTGCTCTAGAGCCTGTACTCCGCAACGAGAGAAGCCACCGCAATGAGAAGCCCACACTCACTGCAACTAGAGAAAGCCGTGCACAGCAGTGAAGATCCAACAGCCAAAAATAATAATAAATAAATAAAAATAAATAAATTTAAAAAAAGTTTATACATGGGTTATTGACCTAAGTTGGCTTTATTTAAACATTTCAAATACTTTATTTTTTTTATTTTTTTTATTTATTTTTTTTTTTGCTGTACGCGGGCCTCTCACTGCTGTGGCCTCTCCCGTTGCGGAGCACAGGCTCCGGACACACAGGCTCCGCGGCCATGGCTCGCGGGCCCAGCCGCTCCGCGGCATGTGGGATCTTCCGGGATCGGGGCACGAACCCGTGTCCCCTGCATCGGCAGGCGGACTCTCAACCACTGCGCCACCAGGGAAGCCCTAAACATTTCAAATACTTTAAATGAAAATTATTATAGATACATGATTAGTGAGTTATGACATTTACCATAATTTAATAGCTTTGAATATAGAAGAAATTCCTTTGGATTAGTATTTAATGGGTATTCTGGCAACCACGTGTTAGAATTACCTAAGGCGCCTATTAAAAAGACAGATTTCTGGGGCTCCATTCCAACTTAGTGAATCAGAATCGCTGGGGACAGGGTCCAGGAATCTAGTTTTGTCAGCCTCCTAGATGATGCTAAACACTGAGATTTAATAGCTACTGTTCTTCAGGCTGTTCATTCACCTTTAATACTATGCTGGTAATTTCAGGGGGGCTGGCACCTGGTGGCCAGATATCTTGGTGAAACCATGTGCTAACAGTTATTCATATGCAGAGAAAAAGCCCAAGTTAAAATAATAATCGCTAACATTTATTAGGTACTAACTATATGGCAGGCATCCTTCCAAGCACTTTACATATGTTTTTACATATGTTAATTCGTTTAATTCTCACACAACCCTACGGAGAAGGTACTATTATCTCTATTTTACTGATAAAGAAACTGAGGCACAGGAGGGTAAATAATTTGCCCAAAATCACACAGCTAGGAAGCGGCTGGGACAAGATTTAAGCCCAGGTGAAACGGCAGAAACCCAGTTTTATTGACTAGAGCACACTGTTAGCCAGTGCTCTAGCCAATAAAATCCTTTCATGAATTGTTAGCTGTTAACTAAGGGAAGAAATGAGCAATCACTGGATAAATAATCGCAAGAATATTATTATTATAAGGTATCTTATATAGCAAAAAGGAGAGAAACACACACACCTCCCTGATAGCTGTCAGTAGTTTGATCATTAAAAAATCACTATTTGAAACGTACTTTCCTTCTGCTCTCAGAAAAACCTTTCCCCTAGCTGATCCTCAGTCTCAGTGTAAACCATCTTTGCTGGATAGTAAAAGCTCATCTATGTTCTACTGATACCTCTCTTAACTGGCTGTCTTGGCATGAGGGGCGGGGAGGGGGTCAGCTCATGCCGAATATCTAATTCCTCTTGTATTTGTTTGCTAGGGCTGCCATAACTAAGTGCCACAGTCTGGGTGGCTTAAACAACAAATTTATTTTCTCACAGTTCTGGAGACTGGAAGTCCAAGACCAAGGTGTCAGCAGGGTTGGTTTCTCCTTGGCTTGCAGACAGACTTTCCTCTGTGGACAAGCATGTGTGGGCGTCTCTCCCTCCTTTATAAAGACTCCATTCAGATTGGATTAGGACCCACCCATATGACCTCACTTAACCTTGAACTGAGTTAAGTTAAAGGCCCTATCTCCAAATACAGTCACATTATGAGGTACAGGAGAGTTAGGGCTTCAACGTACAAAGTTAGAGAGAATACAATTTAGCCCAAAGAGACCTTGATAATCTTAGCAAATGCCAACCCAATCTATTCCTTTGTCTTCTTTTTTCTGGCCAAACAGGGAACTGGGGTAGGGTTCTCTTTCCTGTTTATGTGGTCAATAGGTTTAATTCTGTAAGACAAAGTTTCCCACTAGGAGCTACTCACTTTAACAGCCAAATCATTAATGATCAGTGAACACTGAAATACTCTTATAAGCCTTATTTTGTGACAATCCATTTCAAGTCACATTTGAGCAGAACAGGTTTAAAGAAGTTACATTCCTCACCATCTCAGACCAAATGTATATGTACATGTTTACATAAGATCGTGTCACAGTGTCAGATAGAAACAGTCTCTTTAGCTTTTAGGGAATTTTCACATCTATTAGAGAAACATTGAGTAAACTGAAGTAGGCCAACTAGAAAAAAAAAAGCTCTTAAGACTTCTCCTGGAAGCCCAAATCTCTCTACAAAGACAAAACTCAATTTTAATTTCTGACCATCTTATCATCTCATCAGAACACCAGATATTAAAAACCATATCTGAATAATATACACATATTTCAGACGTGATAAACAGTAAAATGGGAAAGACATAGGCTTCAGAATCAGATAGACCTGGGTTGAAAACCAGGGCTCTGCCATCAACTAGCTGTGTGGCATCAGGTAATTTACCTACCCTCTCTGAGCCTCTCTCTTCGTCTGTAATATGAAGATAATACATGTCTTGCAGGGACATTGTGAAGATCAAAAGAGGTATTTCTGGAAAAGTACCAAGCACAGAGCCTTGCGTATAGTAGATGACAAATGACAACTATGACTATTAAATACAACTTCACAGAACCCACAATCACAGTCCTTACTTGAAAAATAAGAAGTTGGCAACTTTATAGGGGTCACTGAAATCTTTTCTGAAAATTTACTACTCCATTAAATCTAAAAGGCTGGAAACTACTTGTAATTCGTTGAGTGACCCAGAAAAAAGTTCCTTTATGCAGGCCAGATCTGATTGCTTCAGTTTCTGGGTGTCTGGGTGGAAACTTTGGCTCCCGGAGGCTGAAGACTACTCTGGCTTCATGGTAGACCATCTACAGATGGCTCAGGAGGGTCACTATTCTGTCAAGGGGGATATTCTGTCGGGAAATTTGTGGAGATTCTAGAGCCAAGGGTGTCTGTTTTTGTGTGATGAGCCTGCTTGTACCAGAACCTGTCCATGCCCTTGTGTTGCTCACGGTGACAGAAATGTGACAACATAGATAAGGGCCCTCAACAAAACAGAACTGCTCACTAATGAATAGGCAAGTAGGTCAAAACATTTCTGTTGACATTCATTGCTTCCTGCAGATAACCTACTACTTTTACAGAGCCCACATTTTTGCCCATTAGACAATGACTCCACCCCATCCCCACAATTCATAAACTGAATTCAGTCTGTCACTCATCCTCTGAAGACTGGCAATTTGAAATTACTGTGTGGTGGCCCTGCCTGACTGCTATTACTGTTGGGGAAGAATGTTGGACCTCCATGAAATACCTGGGTGCTTTACAAGAAGTGTTTTTGGTGACCTCTCTCAAAGGGGTGCAGCTGGCCAGGACTCTCCCTAGGTGGGCACATGCTGAGGGGCTGGCCAAGGCTCTAAATTAGCTCACATTGCTCTTGTAGGGGAAACAGAGACCTTGTTCCTCTTCCCCTTCCAGGTTAGGGCTGCTTTAGGGAGTAGTTTAAAGAATGGAAGCTTCCAGAAAGGATGGGGAACAGAAGTGGGCCCACACAAAGTATGTAATGGGCTCAACTGGAGTAACCAACAATGGCTAAAGTGCAACTTGCTAACAATAGCCTCCCCTGACATCCCTAGGAGACGCTCATCTACCCACCTGGTTACCTAGGCCAGAAGGAAAACTGTACCACAAGCATTCACAGGCATTTACAAACACTACCTTTTAGGTCATCGGAAACTCAATTGTCCTTCCAGTGTATGAGCTTTGCTCAACTTTCAGATATTTGATCATCACACATTTCTCAGGATCCACTAAGTAGTACAGCATGGGACTGCCTCTACTTCTTTAGTGCTGTTTCACTTTGATCTCTGCGATGTTGCTGTCATCCCTTCATAGTCTCTGATTCAGTTTAGCATTTTAGTGGCTGATTTCCCACCATCTGTCCATTTACTCCCATGCTCTGGGCAGATCATTAATTTGCACAGGCTGTTCCCTCTGGCTGACATGCCCTTCCTCCTGCCTCATGCCTAATGTCTACTCACCTTCTCAGAATCAGTTCAAGGGCAAGAAACTTGAACAGATACTTCATGAAAGATGTTCAAATGGCCAATAAATATATGGAAAGATAGTGTAGCTTGTTAATAATCAGGAAAATGCAACTTAAAAGTCGCAGCAGGGTATCACTGCATGTCCAACCGAATAGCTAAAAGTAAAGATTGAAAATGTCAAGGTTTGATGAGGATGTAGAGCAATGAGACTCATACTGCTGGTGTGAATGAAACTGGTACAGCCATGTTGGAAAACTGTTTATAATTTGTTGAATATAAGCATAACCTACGACCTAGCAATTTCTCTTATAGACTTGTACTCAACAGAAGTTCCTGCACATATACATTAAAAGACATGTACAAGAATATTTATGATCAGCATAATTTGTTGCAGTAACCTCACACTAGAAATAACCCGAGTGACCATCAACACTAAAATGAAATAAACTGTGGCATATTTGCAAAAGAAAATACTATATAGCAGTGAGAATTAATGAACTATTGCTATAGGCAATAACGTGTATGCATCTCACAAAAACACTCCTGAGTGAAAGAAGTCAGACACAAAAAATATACGTGGAGCAATTTAATTTAGTTGAAGTTCAAAAAAAGGAAAACTAACTTACGGTGTGAGAGTTGCAGTGGTGGATACCCTTGGAGAAGGAGGAGGGGTTATTGATGGGGGTAAATGATGGGGCTTTTAGGCACTGGGAATGTTCTAGATCTGAGTGATGGTTACATGGGTGGGTTGACTTTGTGTACATTCATCAAGCTACACCCTTAGGACTTGCATACTTTTCTGTATGTATTTCTATTTAGATAGAAAGTTTTTTAAAGGGTGTGTGTGTGGAGAGAGAGTTGGCTCCTCCAGGAGCCATGCCTGACCCTCCATCTTGGGTACCTGGACCACAGGAGAACAGAGGCAGGACAAATCTCTATCTCAGCTCTCCAACACACTGTACATTGGTTTGCTTATCTATGCCCTTGTCTGGCAGGAGATTTAAACGTGCATGGTTTCTTATGACTCTTAGCACATACCTCAGGGGTGTTCAATAAATGTTGGCTTATGAATTTTCTCTTAGCTTTGTAAATACAGAATTCATCTTTGTCATATTGTTTACTATACTTGTATTTTATCAGCATTACCCAGGTGTTATTAGGCACATGGGCCCACATTTATTTATATCAAAGCCTACATATATTCTACATTCATTTACAAAAAAACCCAAAGCTGTATCTGGATGACTAGCAACTGAACCACATTTTTGAGCACCAAATCGGAATCTGATATTATGCTCTGACATCTGGAGGTGACCTATCTTGATTAAATAGACAAAAATGGTAAGTTTAATTTGGTTTTGTTAGAGAAGACATTAAATATGGGATATATAAATCCATCTATTTAACCTTCACATTTCTCCCTCCCTTCTTCCCATTCTTCAAATAACGTTGACATAACACGCCCATTTCTAAGCTGATCAAGTCTACCTCACTCTAGGTCTAGTAAGGCTACTGTTGGACCACAGTAGCCTGCATTTTTGCTCACTGCTGCTGCTCAAAGCAATAGACCACAAAGAAGTCCTCTATCCTCAAATGTTGTTCTGGTAGCTTGTAAATGGGAGCTTGTGCTAAAGTAGTGTCTCCCAAACTAGTAAGATCAAGAATCAATTGAAACACTCATTAAAAATACAGATTTTTAGACTTCTCCCCTGGAGATATTGATCCAGTAAATCTGGGTTGAGGACAGGCAATGTCAGTCATCTAATTTTTATTTGACAATTTAAGGGAACACCAGGTGCAACAGTCAGCTCTGTTTCTCACTAGTTATTCAGGAGCAGAACAGGGAAAGCTATAGCTACTGTGACTAAAAATAATGGCATTGGTCGGCTAAGGGTCAACTATATTGTCTTTTTTGTAACAAAAATTAAATGCTGGAAAAAAATGCAAGTTGACCTACATAATAAGTATTCCACATTAGCATAATACTTGCCTAAAGTATACATTTCAATGTCTTCCCAGAATGCATTTGAAAAGTATGAAAAAATATTCCATTTAGAAATACTTTTAAATTTGTTAGTGACCCTTTTTTATCTTTTCTCCGGAGTGAGAAACACTTTCACTAAATAGAAACTCTTTTCTTTCTGCTGTCTTCCAACTATATGCTTAAACTTTTACATGCTAAGAGATGTTTTTAGCATACAACCGAGGTGTCACAAATGAAACCTGAAATCACATAGAATATAAAAAAATGGAAGTAGATTCAGTGTAGCTATCTTAACTGTGGGAAAGAATAAATATTTTTTAAAATACAAATTTAATGCCTAATTCAAGGCAAAAAGAAAGATGTATGGCTTGTAGAAACTTTCCCAGCAGAATATTATTTATAGCTTTGATAATTGTTAATCTTATCATTAATCGTATTAATCCTCAAATCCATTTTGAAGGTTTCCTTTTGCATGTAATGTTTTTCAGTCATTTTATGTTTTCTTTTGAACTTTTGCAACACTTACTTTCCGTACCAACTCATTTAACACTTGCCTTTTATGGTATATGTGGGCCACCCGTGGGTGTGTGGTAGAAAGAGCCTTGTTTAGGCCACAGGGGAGCTGGTTCTTAGGCTCTGCTTGGCCTTTAACCAACCAGGTGTAAAACCCTGGCCACATGTGTAAGCTCTCAGGGACTTGTTTTCCTCATTTCTGTAAACATAAAAAAGGAAAAGAAAGAAGGGACAGAGAGGTTGGAGGGAATGATTTCTATGGTCTGTTCCAGTTCAAAACTTCTCTATTTTTTTTATATCCACTTTCCATATAAAAGAGGTTGGACTATTATTCAGCCTTAAAAAGGAATGAGATTCTGGTACATGCCTCAACATGGATGAACCTTGAAAACATTATGCTAAGTGAAAGAAGCCAGACTTAAAAGAACAAGTATTGTATGATTCCACTTATATTTGACCAGAATAGTCAAATTCATAGAGACAGAAAGTAGGACGGTAGTTACCAGGGCTGGGAGGAGCAGGTAATGGGGAGTTACTGTTTAATGGATCCAGAGTTTCAGTTTGGGATGATAAAAAAGCTCTGGAGGGCTTCCCTGGTGGCGCAGTGGTTGAGAGTCCGCCTGCCGATGCAGGGGACACGGGTTCGTGCCCCGGACCGGGAAGATACCACATTCCGCGGAGCGGCTGGGCCCGTGAGCCATGGCCGCTGAGCCTGCGCGTCCGGAGCCTGTGCTCTTCAGCGGGAGAGGCCACAACAGTGAGAGGCCCACGTACCGCCAAAAAAAAAAAAAAAAAAAAAAAAAGCTCTGTAGATGGATAGTGGTGATGGTTGCATAACAATGGTAACTTACTTAATGCAAGTGAATTACACACTTGGAAATGGTCAAAATGGTAAATTTTATGTCATATATATATTTTACTACAATTTTTTAAAGAGTAAAATACAAATAAAATTACAGGCTTAAAAAATGTACATTTTTAAGGCTTTTAATGTTTATCATCTACCTAATAAGGGCATAATAAATATTTGTTGGTTGAATGAAAAAAAAAGGTTGGGGCGGGGTCATGAAAATTAAGTTGAAAGAGGGCACTAGGCTCTTTGGCTTGTAGTTGATTTTGCACTGCAATCACGCTGGTTTTTATACTTAATGTGTATTTATATGCTACAGCGGTTTGGGTTGGGTTAATGAACATTATTAGGAAGGCCTAAGCCCCACACCCCCATGCCTGCCCTTGGGGCACCATTGTTCTCTCTCTAATTGGCTGTAGGTTCCTTTCGAGCAGGATACACACTTTTTCCATCTCCTCATGATACACAGTGGGAGTTCTGTAATTTAATTGACTGATTTTCATTCCATTAAACATGTTTAAAAGGATTTTCTTGCACTAAAATTAATCTGTAAGGGATTATCATTATGCAAATTTTAGGATGATAACTGTTAGGAAACATGATTCAAACGAGTTCTTTACAGAACTTCTTAGAAGATGGTTATTATTATTTATTTCTGCAATGATAAATTACATGACCTAAAATATATTCTCTGAATATTATAGCAAGAAAGTAAAGGTCAGTGATCACACTGTGTATCATTTTGGCAGGCTGGGTTTATGGCAGCATATCTCTTATCATTCTACTTCCATTTTGTAGAGGTAAATGTTTATTTTTAACAGATATTGAGAGATGTTGAATACAACAATACATAATACTGAATGTAACATATGCCTTCAAAAGAACATAAAGTGATAGAAGAATATTTATAGTACCTTTTACTTGAAAAGGTCTAAGTACTAAAATGATATAAGTGGCTCATTAAAGCCACTCCAATATACAAATATACTCAATGCTCTTGCATTCTTGCTAATGCTTCAACCAAAGATAAATGTCTAAGCTAGTTAATATTTACTTTTTGTTCTGAGCTTTCATTTCTATTTCCCCCATTCTTTGCTATACATGAAGCTTACAATCAACCATATTTTTATTTTTTTAATTTATTTTTTATTTTTTTGCGGTATGCAGGCCTCTCACTGTTGCGGCCTCTCCCATTGCAGAGCACAGGCTCCGGACGCGCAGGCTCAGCGGCCATGGCTCACGGGCCCAGCCGCTCTGCGGTATGTGGGATCTTCCCAGACCGGGGCACGAACCCGTGTGCCCTGCATCGACAGGCAGACTCTCAACCACTGCGCCACCAGGGAAGCCCACAACCATATTTTTAAAACAGACCTTTCATGATTCCCAGATCAAACTGGGATTATATGTGGTTATATGTGATTCTTGCAAATTCTCAGGAATTAACTAGAGGGGTTTTCTAGAACTTGGAAGATAAGATCCTATTTTTAAAACTACTGATGATAAAAAAAAATCTTTTTTAAGTACATTAGGATTACCTTAAACAATATTAAATAACATTTTCCTTTGGTCATTTGAATTTAATCCTGTGCAATTTGTTACAACTCTCATTCGCATCGAGGGAAACCTAACCATCATCACTCTGTAAAGAAAAGGACAAACTTAAGTATCTATTGAAAAAGTTAGCAAATATTTACAGTAATTTAAACTTGGATAATTAAGTTAAAAGATTTTTAACATTTAGTTGATTAAAAATAAAAACAAGAAAGCAAAACAACCCTCCTCCACCCCTAAAACAAAAGAAAAGAAAAAAAAAGAAAAGCAAAATAAAAGAGAAAGAAAGAAAAGGAATGGAGAAAGAAACTGATATTTTCCATTGTGGTAATCCATCTTAATGAATTATTTTATAGATTAATACTTTATTTTGTCAATTTGTTTTTATACATAATTGACCACATTTTATGCTGAAATAAAGTTTTTTCTTTTTTAGATGGTGTTGGGTCATTTTAATAAAAGTTATAAATAAGTTACTAAAATTTACATGCTGGTCTTCCCTGATTAGGAACACAGAAAAAGTAACAAATAAGTCTGTTATATGAAAGAGAAATGATCAGGCACAATATTTTGCTGTAGATTACTATCACAGTAATCTGCACTAAAAATCCATTAATAAAATGCTCTTATAACATTAAAGGACTTGAATTAAGATTGCCTACCACAAAAAAGAGACTGAACATGTAAAAATGTGTGCTGGGCTTCCCTGATGGTGCAGTGGTTGAGAATCCACCTGCTAATGCAGGGGACATACATGGGTTTGAGCCCTGGTCTGGGAAGATCCCACACACTGCGGAGCAACTAAGCCCGCGCACCACAACTACTGAGCCTGCGCACTAGAGCCCTTGAGCCACAACTACTGAGCCCGCAAGCCACAACTACTGAAGCCGGCACGCCCAGAGCCCGTGCTCCGCAACAAGAGAAGCCACGGCAATGAGAAGCCAGCACACCGCAACGAAGAGTAGCCCCCGCTCGCTGCAACTAGAGAAAAGCCTGTGCACAGCAACGAAGACCCAATGCAGCCACAAAAAAAAAAAGCAGAAGTAAATAGATAATGAATAACTTTATAACTTTTGTTTCACAGGCCTTATATGTCAAATAAGACATGATCTTTTTTTTTCAGAACTACCACAAGTATAGCTGTAATTTAAATCTGTAATAAGATATTCCACATTAAATGGCATGAGTCCAAGCTGCAGTTTCCAACCAGGTGGTGATTTTAGTCCAATAACTTGAAAAGAAACGGTAGCTTTCTCTATGAAAAAGTAAAATGTAACTTTATGCCTTTTACATAATTTTCATCATGACTAAGAACTGACTGCAAGAGTAGTATAAAAATCCACAAAAGCTTAAAAATAAAGTAGATTCTAAAAACGAATGCAAACAAATATCTGCCTTGAAAAAATGAACTCTTCTATTGCCCCTTTTCCCCCCTTCTATAACCTATTTTAAAAGGTAAAAACTGAGGTCACTTAGCTAACTCATCAGTCAATAGTAGTAGTTCGGTGGATTATTTTCATTATTAGACTATTATCAGGCTGAGAAGGGCTGATCCTTACCAACTTCTTTGGTTTCAAAGCTAGGAATCACAGCAAAACGGACAAAAAATGTTTTATTCAACATGTGGGATGCACTCAAGTGGTCTATCCACACAGCCTTAACCCACTGTTCTTTTGAAGTGAACGCCATTCACACAGTGGACAAACTTCTGCTTATTCAACGCCTTAAAATTTGCTTTAAAACAGAAAATCTCCAAAGTACACACCTTGATTGTTTATATGTATTCTTCATGAATGTACTAAATAATCTAGGGATTTTTTTCAGGCTCTTCGTGTCTAACGGTATACACGATTCGGCCAAACCCATGTTAAATATCCGCATCCCCCCGCCCCACTACTCTACTCTGGCCACACCAACTAACTCTGCACGTCTCACCAGACCGCCTTTCAAAATGCAGTGAATTAAAAGCAAGGAGGCAAAGACTTTTCTAAATATAGTCCCTTCATGTTATTTTACGCTCATCTTGTAGGTCACTAGTGGCAGCCAGCAGCAATGGACACTAACAAGCATCTCTCAAAGCAAAACCAAGGGGCGCTTGACAGCTACGCCATCTACACTTTGAACCCGGGCCACTGCTCTCGACAACTGTCAGATCAGCTTCTTCGACCTAAAAATGCTGATCGAATTAAAAAAAAAAAAAAAAGTGTTTGCCAATCTTTCTTCCCACCGTCTACTTCTTTCGGGTCGTTTCTGCGGAGCCCAGGGAGCCGCAGGACTCGAGAGCTCCTCCGCCCGGCTGGTTGCAGCAACGATGTGGGCCGGGCCGGGTGGCAGCCTCGCTTCAGCGGACAGAGGTCATCACAGGCCGGGCGGAGAGGCAAGGAGCCCTGCTGGCCCAGATTTACTCACCTACCTTCCGGAGAGGCGATGGGTGCGTGCTGGTCGCCCAGCCCGGGGACCCGGATCCGAGCAGGAAGGGAGGCTGTGGCGCCGAGGCGAGGGGGGCGTAAAGAGGAAAGCGTATTACCTAAGCCGGGATGCCGAGCCCAGAAGGAGGCTGCAGCCTTTCCCTCCAGAAAACGGAAGTGGCGGGGGAGGAGGAGGAGGAAAAGGCGGAGGAGGAGGTGGCCGGGCGTCGGAGGCTAGCCGAGGGGCGCCGGGCGTCTGGCCGCAGGCTCAGCCAGAGGGCGAGGGGCTGGGAGCAGGGCGGTGGTCATCGGAGGGCGAGGCGCACCCGGGCGGCGCGCGGCCACGCTCTCCCGGGATCGCAGACCGCAGCATGCGCCAGGCCGCCGCCCTCTTGTTTCCCCAGGGACCACTGCGTGGAAACGCGCGGTGACGCCTCGAGGCTCCCGGGGCGAACGGGGGGCATCCCACGCCTGCCTGCAGGAGCCCGGAGTCTGCAGCGTCGCAAGTGGATCGTGATGATTCAGAGGGGAGTGCCAGGAAGCAAAGGGTTCCAGGGTCACCTCATCCACTGTTTTTGTTTTCTTATTGTAGCCGCCCGCAGATTCGCTTTTAATATCTTCCTTCTCCATTCTTCTGTACTCTTTTTTGAGGATTATGGTTTTGATACACGGGTTGGCAGCTGTGAAGATGGACTTCCTGCCGGTGGCAATCGGGTCCCATTGTTCTAATAGAAATGTCAAGCGTGTTGGTTGTGCTGCAAACCCCAGCACTGTCTCCTGGGCGCTTGACTTACAAGGTGTGGGCCTAGGGCCACCTTGACCGCGGAAGCACACCGTGGGTAGTGCTTCAACCCTCTAAACTGTGGGATTCAGTGTACCTTAAAGATGGCTTTGAATGGTGGGTAGTGATAGAAATGGGTAATGATGGGGGGAAAGGTAGACATTTTTAAAGGGCAACAGAGTGTTGAACAGAAGGGGTCTGGCCGGTGGCCCGGCAGGCTGGATGTTGTTTGTGAGCACACCGGGCCTTCTAAAGTCCTTCACACATCCTTTCACTTCATGGCACACCTAGGAAATAATCTTGTCTGCAGGACCCCAAGTGGGGCAAACAGAGGAGGCTGCTCATGCAGGAGGGACTGGGCCCTTCCACCTTGGAGGGCAGAGGAGACCACTATGTACATATCTATAACTCATTCCGTGGTATGAAATTAGGAAGCTCTGTTTTAATGTTCTAACTAGCAGGTTTTCTTATCTACATTTCCCCAAACCTCCTGAGTTGTCAAGTCTTGGTCTTCAGAGCAGTGGGGAACCACCAGGACAGGGGCCTGGGGCTAATACTCAACTTGTCATAGTCCAGGAAATGGTGCTTAAAACTTTGCATCTCCCGGGCGGAACTCATCT
This sequence comes from Mesoplodon densirostris, assembly GCF_025265405.1. NCBI lineage: Eukaryota > Metazoa > Chordata > Mammalia > Artiodactyla > Ziphiidae > Mesoplodon > Mesoplodon densirostris. Next base: position 46,176,261 of record NC_082668.1, read on the forward strand.
GCTTCTATGGTCTCTGACTGAGACAACGCCTCCTTCGCATCCCCCCCACCACCCCATTATCGGGCTTTCACGCACTAGCAAGTCCAGCTGATCCATTCTGTCTTCTCTCTCAGATTCATTTTTTAGGTCCGTCCCCTGTATTATTGTTTATTAATCAGTCTAATAATTGTATCTAGTCTCATTTCTATCTATGACGGAAAGATCAAGAAATAGTTTGAACATAATCAACTCTACTCCAATATAAAATTAAAAAGTTAAAAAAATAAATCAAAACAAAACAAACAAACATAAAGAAACAGTTTGATATTTGGAAGTAAAGAGATAGCAGATACCAGAAGAGTTAGAACGCACAAAGAATTTGCCCCTAGGGAGCAGGAATTGGGCGAGAGGGGGGTGGCACAGGAGACTGCTGTTTTTGTGACACAGCAATATGCCTCTTCGAGCTAAATCTAGTCCACTTTCCACTTTGCTGCCACGGAGATGATCCTACATCACACCTCTCAATAGGTTGCTTGCTTAAAAGCTTTCACTAGCTCCCCGGTCCTATCAAAAGCAAGCTCCTGGGCATGGCTTTCAAGGCCTCTCTCCCCATCGCATCTGTCAGTCCTGCCCTATCACACTTGACGTGCCATTTTACCACACCACATCTAGTTTCCTAAATGCACAAACTAGTTTCATTCCTTTGTGCCTTTATACATGTTATTTCTTTTGCCTGGAGTATTCTCATGCTGCTGTGATGATAGCTAATGGCACGAGGCTAAGTGCTTTTTGTGTTTTATAGCTGTTCATTCTCATATCAACCCTGTGGTAGGATTACTGTTATCTCAATAAAGAATAAAACTGTGACTTAGAGAGGTTAAGTAATTTACTCAAATATGTAGCATATGGTGAGGCCAAATTTGAACCCAGCTATATGACTCCAGGACTCACATTATTTTACCTGTTCATACTTTAAAAACTTTTCTCAGACACTAAACTTGAGCAGGATTTAAATTGTAAAATGTTTTAGAAGTCTTCAAAGTACAAGGAGAAAATATAAGTGAATTGCTTTTCATCTCAGAGTAAGCATGGAACAAAGAACAAAATTACAAAGGAAAAGTGACAGATTTGACTCTAGAATTTTTAACTTCTTTCATCAAAAAGACCCATAGAGTAAAATTAAAAGACAAGTAAAAATTATCCCAAAATGTGCAATATATATGAAAGATAAGAGAGTATCATTCTCATTTAATAAAAAAGTCTTCCAAAGAAAATATAAATAACTTGTTTTTAAAAATGGGCAAAAATGTAAATTAGTTAAATCATGAAAGTAGAATGCAAATGGCCAAACATATTTTTAAGGGAAGTGAAAATGTAAAATGATAATGCACCTTCAAGTTGACTGAGAATTAAAGAATAGAGCTAGTGATTTGGGCCAGCGACCCTTGAGGCAGGAAGTATGGCAGATGAGCAAGCTCAGTCCTGAGAAGGGCATAAATTGCTTCAGTGTTTCTGGAGGGCAATTTGGCAGAATGCAGTAAAAGCCTCAAAAATGCTCACACCCTTTGACTCAAAAATTACATTTCTGGGAATTCATAATTCAGGGATTGACCAATACTTTCTATAAAAGTCCAGATAGTAAATACTTCAGGCTTTGCAGGCCACATATGTCTTTCTTGCTTTTCTTCTTTGTGTGTGTGCTTTTTTTCTTTAACCCTGAAAAAATGTGAAAGCTACTAGCTTGAGGGCTGTAGAAAAACTGGTTGTGGCCTGAAATTGGCCTGAGGTCAGTAACGTGTGCAATGTTGACTGCAAGAAAGTTCATCACAGTGGACTTGGTAATAGCCAAAAGGATAAAGCAACTAAATGTCTGAGGATAGAAATTAGTTACAACCAGGTGTGAAACAAGTTTTTTTAAGTTTAAAAAATTTTCAGAATGATATTTATTGCATGAGATTGTATTCATGATTTGTTAAGTGGAAAAATACAGTTTACCAAAGAATATCTATGTTATCCCAAATACAACATAATCATGTGTATATATGCATAGAAGAAGAACTGGAAAGATATAAACACCCTAAGATGTTGATAGTGGTCTTGGGGTGGGGGTGAGATTGTAGATATTTGGTTTTTTTGGTTGTATGTATGTGTTTCCAATAGTGAATATGTATTGTTTTTGTAATAAGTAAAAATAGGAGAAACTTTGCTTGGGCAGCAACAAGGCCCTTAGTTGTCAGTTTGAGAAAATCTTCCCCAAATTCACTTGCCCTCTCTCTGTGTGCTCCCTGAACACGTCATGATCTTTTTTATTTTTCCTAACAAAATGATTCTTTTATTGCTGTTTTTTTCATAATGATCTTTTGACTACCATTATTTACTTAATTGAAGAATGGTTAATACCTTCGTTTAGTTATGCATTCCTCTATTATTGGACATCTGGGTTCCCAGTATTTCACTATTGTAAGTATGCTGGTTATTTTCTCCTTGCTGTCTGCCAGATCCATTTTCCTTCCTTCTCTGCCGGACTCTGTGCCTCAGAAGGCAGAACTTTCATAGACTATTTTCTCTGGGTTCTCTTGCCGGCTGGCTTCCTGTTAGGATTGACCAGTGGGTGATACCAAAAGCAGGTTGGAGAGTGGAAAATGGAAAAAGGTTGGGGTATTTCTTCCTACCTCTTTTGCTGCTTTGGGCCTCTAAGGTTCCTGTAAGGCAGCACCTACCGCTTTGATTTGATCTCCTCCCCTTATCCCTCAGTCCTAGCAGTGGTAACAGCTTCTTACTGTTGCAAGAGGCTGGGTACCTTCACATCGAATTGTTTCCCTTCACCCAACCCTAAACCTAACCCAAAACTTACGAAAATAGTCAGTTCAATAAAATCTCTTCCGTCGAAACACCTCAGTGGAAGTTGGCTCCTGTTAGGACAGACTGGTGTATTAAAGAACGCTGGTGAGGGACTCCCTGGTGGTCCAGTGATAAAGAGTCCGCCTCCCAGTGCAGGGGACGCAGGTCCCATCTCTGACTGGGGAACTAAGATCCCACATGCAGTGGGGCAACTAAGCCCCCTGTGCCTCAACTAGAGAGTCCGAGTGCTACAAACTGCAGAGCCCACGTGCTCTGGAGCCTGTGTGCCACAACTAGAGAGAGAAAACCCGCACCAACTAGAGAGCTCGCGTGCCACAACGAAAGATCCTGCATGCCGCAACGAAGACCCAATGCAGGCAAAAAAAAAAAAAAAAAGAACGCTGGTGAACATCATGGATCACAAATCTTTTATTTCTTATGCAACAGGCCCTGTATTCTCACATTTTACATCTGAGCTTTTGACTATTGGCAAGGTAATTATAGAATGATTTACGCATTTCCTGAAGCAGGAATTTGAATTACTGTGAGGCCAGTGTTTGGGAATGTAACATTTTGACTATTGTTCTCCACTTCTCGAGACACTTTTTGAGAAGTAAGACTCCATTGCATTTTATTGAAGAAATCATATACTACAATATAGTGGTGTTCAAATTTTGATGTTTTCAGTGGAATCCATAAGAAAATATTCATAAATATCAAGCCTAACATATAAATGAGATAAAAGTCACATACAGATTTGGGGGAACCTTCTTTTTCATCTTTGAGGCAGACTTAGGACATCCCTGCAGAATTCCCAGGCCCCTTGGAACACATTTTGAAAATACAGATTGGGAGAGTCCAAGAGTCTGGAAGATATATCCTTCATAAATATCAAGTGTCTATTATATTTCTCTAGGTTAGATTCCTAGAATTACATGGTCAACCATGTGACTTTGCCAATTGCCCTTCAAAACACTCTTCACTGTGAATGATGTTGCTTTCCTCATTACTGCATCTATTATCAAATACACACAAACAAAAAACATTTCCTAATTTCTCATCATAGTTTTAATTGCATTTTTATTATTTTTGAGAGTTTTTTTTTCCTTGCCTATTTGTCATTTGTATTTCCTTTTCTCCTCTTCCTTCCCACCTTTTTTTAGCTGCCTTTTCATGCTCGACCATTTCTCTATTCATTCAATACATATTAATTCCTTATATCTGGCTATTACGCTAATGAATTTAAATGACAAACAATACAGTTATGCCTGTGCCCTCACGGAGCTCACAAACTAGCAATATTTGAGTCTTACTATTTATCTTGTTTAATTCAATTAACAATATAGTAGTATGGCAACCCTTTGTCACTTTTGTTATGAATAATTTTCTTAGTTTGCCTTTTATTGAAGGGTGTTTATTATTTACAAATTTAAAATTTTTTAACGTAGTCAAATCTATGGATCTTGGTTTTTATGCCTGGAAAATCCTTTTAAAACCAAAGATCAGATCAATATTCACTTATATTTCTCCTGATATTTTTTACTATTTGAATTTTTAGATTTAAGTCTTTAATAATCTGGAAGTTGTTTTGAGAAGCTCTAAATTGATTTCCCCCCACCCAAATATCTAATTTTTTTTCTAATATCCAAATAACCAATTTCCCTGACATCATTACTGAACAGATATCCTTTTCCCACTAATCTCTGATGACAAATACATCATGTATTAAGCTCTTTTATACCCTAGGCTATATTGGGTCCTCTATTTTCTTTCATTCATCTGCCTTTGGATTACTGTGCCAATGGCAAAGTTTTTAATAGCAAATGGGTAATTCTCCACCAAAATTCACTCTTTCCAAATATTCAAAATATTTATGTTTTCAGATGAAATTTATTAACTAACTTCTTATTATAAAAGTAATGCATTATGAAGACAAGTTGTGGAAACTTTGAGAAAACATGAAAAAATATAAAGAATGAAACAAAACCCATACCAAATTCTATGACCATTAACATTTTGGAGTATAATTTCCCATCTTCTCTGTGTGTTTATGTATATATTATTTCTACAAATGTTACTAAGCATACGGTTTTGTAAACTGCTGTTTAATCATCATATATGAGCATTTCACCATGTCATTAAATATGCCTTTGAAATATGATTTTTAATGACACATAAGCCGAGGCCTCTAGCATAAGGGTCGATAGCAGAGTGTCAGCAGGCAGCTCTCACAGCCTCCTAGACTCAGTCATATCCTTTACTCAGTCATAGCAAACTAGCACTGAGGTCACCAATTGCTGCCACATGGATCAACATGGCATGCCTGCCACTGTCATACCTCACAGCTTGAAATCAGCTGTTGGAAACTTGAAATTGGTTTTGACTGTAATTCACTGGATTATAATGAGTTTTGGAGCATTTGCCACCTATAGCTCATCTGTTAGGCATGTGTAAAAATGACTCAACCATAAGATATTAGGTAGCTAACAGATAGGCAAAAATGTAGGTTACTCACACAAGAACTAAATTTGAATTGATTTAGTTGTAAGAGATTCCTAGCACCATATTGCACAATCTTATTTTTGTGTTCCTTTAAAAATCATTAACTAGGGCTTCCCCGGTGGCGCAGTGGTTAAGAACCTGCCTGCCAACTCAGGGGACACGAGTTCGAGCCCTCGTCCAGGACGACCCCACATGCTGCGGAGCAACTAAGCCCGTGCGCCACAGCTACTGAGCCCGCATGCCCTAGAGCCCGTGCTCTGCAAAAAGAGAAGCTACCACAATATACACGCGCACCGCAACGAAGAGTAGCCCCCGCTTGACACAACTAGAGAAACCCTGCGCGCAGCAACAAAGACCCAATGCAGCCAAAAATAAATAAATAAATAAAACAAATAAATTTAAAAAAATCATTAACGAATATAACTCGTTTATACTTTCCTTAGAAAAGGCTGAACAACTCGCATGAAAACAAAGCATATCCATGATTTTCTTAAGGATTTGGGGGAAGAATCCTTAACATTCGTGATAGAATATTTAAAACTCCTTGAGTTTTTCTTAAATTGCAGTGCAAGTTTACTAAACTATATAAACTAGGGGGCTTTGAGTGTGGTATTGAGGGCTACATGTAGCTGAGATCCTAAGAAAGCAAAGGGTAAATTTCTAGAACAAGTCATGCAGATATATTTATAAGCACTTTCCAATGTATGGGAACATAGGCTTATCTCTAACAAAGTTTCACCAGGCCTGAGTGTTTATCTTTACTCTCCCACACCCTATACACACAAACACATACACACGTAGTATATATACTTAAAACTTCATAAAATAGGAATTATCTTTTTTTTTTCACTTACCTTTCCACAGAAGTGTTGCTTACTGAATTCCAAGATGTAAAATATAATAAATGCCAAAGCCTTGAAGTATATGGTTACTTAGGATCTGAGTTTCCCTCTGTCTCAAGGGAATTAAAAGCTGGAATCTGAGAGCAAAAAGCTCAGGGAAGCGACTCTGGATGGCCTTCCCTTGTGCTTCATCTGAACACTTTTTTAGTAAACTGCCCAGCCCAGCCCGTACTGATTAGGTGTAGAATTCTCTGCCATTTAGTACAAAGTTTTTCCTCTGGAACAAGCATATTATCAATGAGTCATTTCCTCCAATTGTTAGATTTTCCTGAATATTTTCTTGTTTACTTAAGCCATCCATGGAAGACCCTAAAATCAACTTATGTTGGAGACTCCCTGATACTCTTTAGTTTGCAAAACAATTTCCTGCTTATTTTGTTACCTTGAATATTTATATCCTCTTTGCTTATTCCTTTTGTGTATTTTGCTTTGGAATACATTGGCCTAGCTTTTTTTTAGAACTGCTAATTTTGTAATCTATCTTTTGGATATTACATGGTAAGTGTGAATATGACATTCATTTCATGGGGGAAGTGCATTAAAATTCTTTAAACTTCTTAGGCATTCAAAAATAGAACTTTAAGAAGCTTGTTTAAAACATATAATATGTAGAATCAAATCCTTTCCCAAAACCACACCCTCCATACCTCATGTTACCAAATTATTCTGGTAAAAACTTAAGCCAGGGCTTCCCTGGTGGTGCAGTGGTTAGGAATCTCCTGCCAATGCAGGGGGCACGGGTTCAAGCCCTGGTCGGGGAAGATCCCACATGCCGTGGAGCAACTAAGCCTGGGCGCCACTACTACTGAGCCTGCGTTCTAGAGCCCACGTGCCACAACTACTGAAGCCCGCGTGCCTAGAGTCCATGCTCTGCAACAAGAGAAGCCACCACAATGAGAAACCCGCACACTGAAATGAAGAGTAGCCCCTGCTCGCCACAACTAGAGAAAGCCCACGCGCAGCAATAAAGATCCAACGCAGTCAAAAATAAGTAAATAAAATAAATAAATTTATTAAAAAAAACACAAAACTTAAGCCAGCAAGAGACTGGAAAGGCAAGAGGAGACAAGAAGTAGATCTCTCATATGCAAATTATACTGTGTTTTTATTTTGTTAAGTAACTTCCTTCTATGATACATAAAGTTCATCATTATTTAGGTAATATTAGGAGACAAACATATTTTGCCAATGGGATTGTACTATTACTCCTAACACCTTACAACTTAAAAATAATTTTAGCTTTCATAATGTCTTCACAGATATTGAACTTTTTTTTTTTTGATATTGAACTTTTGATCCTAAATGCTTTTCACAAGTTTTTTCTTACAGAATGTACTGACACTGAAATGTTTACTGAAATGTTTGCTTATTGTGATTAATTTTGAGTTTCCACAAATGAAATGTTATGAATGGGAAGAAAACATTGGAAAATTAGAAAGAACATATACTTGTCTCCTGTTTTTGTTGTTGTTGTTCACATAGTTCTTTTATTTTTTAAACACTTAAAAAAAATACATATTTATTTATTTATTTTGGCTGCCCGGGTCTTCATTGTGGCATGCGGACTTCTTAATTTCGGCATGCTTGCAGGATCTAGTTCCCTCACCATGGATCGAACCCGGGTCCCCTGCATTGGGAGTGAGGAGTCTTACCTACTGAACCACCAGGGTAGTCCCAATTCTTTTCGTCGTAGATATTTTTCCTCTCCTTTTTTCACAAGAAAAGTTAAATATATTACCTGACATATACAGTTAAATTTTATCTTGGAAATAACAACAAATTTGGTTCAGCTGATGCTTCTGTGAGGACCAATGAGTTAAATGAAAGTTGCAGACTATTGCTTGACACCAAGATGAGGAAAAGGATGCTAATTCCCAGTCACCATGCACTTCTCCACTGCCATTTCTGGTCTCCTGCCCACCATCCCTTTAGATAGTCTTATCTCCCGGGTGATTACGGAGGTTTTGTCCGCAACATACTCCAGGGTCTAGGAGGAGATGAGTGTACAGCAGCAGCTGTCTCTCATTTGTGTTGTTGAAGTCACAACTTAAAACTTGAAAAAAAGCAATCTTTGATGTTACCATTTACCATAATTTTTTCGTCAGCTGCATATTATTTCCTACCTCATCCCTGAATCTTAGAAACACATATGAAACATTGTTGTCTTGCCTTGCACTGTCTTTTCGTTTTAAGTGAGTATTTTGCTTCTAAATATAGGCAGAAATTTTACAAATTTTGATTGATCTTACCACTAATAACATAGGATGTGTTGTTTTGGTTTTTTAATTTAGGATTTGGAGGCTAGCGTCTCAAAGGAGGGTTTCTGAGCATTGCAGCTGCACAGAACACTGATAGTCACAATTTTCTCTTTCCTTACCCTCTATCTTTATCTTCCATTGGGAAAGTGAATATAGCGTTAAGAATAGTAGCAAGCCTCACCAACCAAACACCAGGACAATACAAAAGTGACTCTGAAAAGGACTCAAAGTCTTCCCATATGAGTGGAAAAGCATACTATTTAGACAGTCACTTGATTTTATTTCTCCTCCTCCAAAGAAATATCTAATATTAAGAAATCCAATGTTCATAAGAGGGAAGTATATGAATACTTTAAGGCAAATTTTAATCTACTTACATATTATTATTGCTGTGTATAGATACATACAATTCTAGGGAATTGTAGGGAAACCTAGAAGAGTTTAAAGGCTATAATTATTACAAAAGGTTTTCCTGATTACATAGGTCCCGGTGGGACTTGCTAACATCACAGTATTTGTAACTCTACTTACCAAACTTGGTAGGACAGGTTAATTTACTCATTTACTCACTGGGGGATGTTTTAGTGGTAATTTAAAATATTTATTGCTAAACTGAGCTCCTCAAGACTGTATCGATATAATATCCATATTTTAAAATAATGAAGATAATTAGGCATTGTATATTAGAAATATGTGAATTATTAGAAATATGCAAATAGACATTTGTACTATTATTATGTACCAAGGTTTACGTTTTTTGAAAATACAGAGCTTTATAATATCAGTGTTATATCTTATGTTGTGTATGTAAGAGTTAGGCATGTATTTTAATTTTAATTATTAAGGACACAGTTTTGCATGCAAAATCAAGCAATGTATGAAAGTTTTTTTGTAAGAAATCTGTTTTGGAGACACTACCTTATGGAAAAACGTAAGCCTTTCAATCTTCTTTGATGTGATACATTCATCACCTGGTGGCAACTTACTAGAAACCCAGTGCATGTAGTAAAGAAAAAACTCATCCCAAAAGTATTTTGGGAATTACCTATAAAGAAAAATGTGGTAGGTTTTGCGTAATTTTTTAAAAATCAATTTATTTATTTATTTATTTATTTTTGGCTGTGTTGGGTCTTTGTTGCCGCACATGGGCTTTCTCTAGTTGTGGCGAGTGGGGGCTACTCTTCGTTGCAGTGCACGGGCTTCTCATTGCGGTGGCTTCCCTTGCTGCGGAGCACAGGCTCTAGGCGCGTGGGCTTCAGTAGTTGTGGTGCAGGGGCTTAGTTGCTCTGCAGCATGTGAGATCTTCCCAGACCAGGGATTGAATCCATGCCCCTGCATTGGCAGGCAGATTCTTACCCAATGCGCCACCAGGGAAGTCCCAGGAGAGCTGTCTTTTCAATCCATCGTCCATCTAAAAAATAGGGCTATTTGCAGTTTTTTATTATTGAGTTGTAATTGTTCTTTACATATTGTAGATACTGGCTCCTTATTAAATATATCATGTGCAAATTTGTTTTCCATTCTGTGGATTGTCTGCAACTAGAATTCTTAGTCCAAAATAATACAAACACTTTTGAGAAAGGTCCTGGGTTACATAATTTGCCCAAATTCACTAAACTATTCACTAAACTAGCACACTAAACTAGTGTGCTAAAGGCAGGTCAGGACTGACATAATTTGTGGGGCTTAGTGCAAAATGAAAATGCAGAGTCCCTAGTTCAAAATTTATTACAAGCAGAGCATTAAACCAAAGGCAGATTCCTTCTAAGCATGGGGCCTTGTGAGACACAGGTTACAAACACATGAAGTTAGGGGGACAGGGAAGATTTGAATCTTGGGCTTGCAGGAAAGCCCTTGGTCTTTCCAGTAAACCATACTGATGATTGTTCATTTTTTGTGCACGCTGAATGAGGGTGATGTCAAAAAGCAATTTCCCACAGCAGGTTAAAAACTGAATTGTAGGTCAGGAGTTCTTTCTGTGATGCCTGTTTGCCCTCTGTTCAATGGGTATTTGGTAATTATATTTGACTAGGTAGAAAGGTAATTTTTGACCAAAGGCTTCACAGTATATTCTCAGATGTCAACTTCCTAAGACTAACTCCTTTAAATTCCCTCTCTCTGAAATTCTTCCCTCAATTCCTCCTTCCTGATAAATGTGTCAGTAGTTCAGTGGTGATGAAATGTTTGCTGCTGGACATCTGGGTGTATCTGGACGCAGAGGAACATTCTTCTGTATCTACATAATAGTTGATACTAGTGGTTGAGTTAAATTTTAGTTTCATTCAAGAGTAGGCTACTTTCTAGATGCAATTTTATGCTTTTGCTGATAACAGTAACTTTTAGTTTAGTTGAAGACATATATATCACCTCTTAAGGAGACAATTCTTGTCTGTCATTAAGGAAGATTGGGGAACTATAACTTTTCCAAAAAACCAGAAATATCTCAATCCTAATATGAAAGAAATTCTGCTATGTTAGGCTAGGAATAAATTACAGTAAATGTTCCCCTCTTATCACGTGTATTTCATCTGCTTGATTCTCATAATAGAATACTAATCTTAGGGACTTCCCTGATGGTCCAGTGGTTCGATCCCTGGTTGGGGAACTAAGATCCCGCAAACCGCACAGCACAGCCAAAAGAAAAAAAAAAAAAAAGAATACTAAGTTTACTTTTTAAATGTTTTTTGGCCGCGCCGTAGGGCATGTGGGATCTTAGTTCCTCAACCAGGGATGCAACCCCTGCCCCTTTCAGTGGAAGAGCGGAGTCTTAACCACTGGACCGCCAGGGAAGTCCCAAGTTTACATTTTTAGTTTTAAAAAATCTTAAGATTCCAGAAAAGTCTTTCCTGTCAGTCTCTGCTAGTCAAACTAAGCTGGCTAGGTCACTTGGGTTTTTCCCAGGAGAGCCCCAAGCGAGCAAACTCTTCGCTCCAGTTCAGCCCGCCTCTGCTCTCTGACCTCTCCTTCAGCCCTGCCCCGCCTCGCCGACCGCCTGCACCCCGGCCCCGCCCCTCCCCAGGCCACGCCCCTTCCCACATCCATCTCCCTTAACCATTTCCTCAGTCGGTGGTTCTCGCCCCGCCCCTCAGCGCCGCGCCGCGTTAAAGTCCTGCCCTAGGCCTCTCTGGCCCTCTGGAGGACTTGCCGTCTGTGTCCGGCGGCGCCGGGCGGCGGTGGGCGGGTCTGACGTGTGGCGTGAAGAGCCAAGCGAGTGGGCTGCCGTGTCGGGGCTGTTTTCGGCTCCAGTGTTTTGGCGATGGGGCTTCGGGAGATGTGGAGACTCATGTCGAGGTGAGTGAGCGAGCGGCCTAGGGCAGGTTCATCGGCTGCGCTCGCCCGGGTGGAAAAGGTCGGGGGGGGTGGGGACTGCCTGGCCTTGACGTTTCGAGTCGCCCTTGGAGCGCAGCTCTCAGACCCGACTCCCGACCCGCCTGGACCACCCTCAGCCGTCTTCTGGGTCTCGCTGTCACTCCTTCTAGCACCTTCTTTGCAGCATCACCTTCGTTTTCTGCCTCTCTGGCTCTTAATGCAGCCTTGACCCCCGTTTCTTTCCTTTTTCAAAGTTGAGTAAGTTTGGGGGACACGCAGGGTTTCAACTTGTGGGAATTTGGTGGCATGTTTTGTACTGCTAACAAACGCTCGTGCTTTGCCAGTTGTTATCTGTGCTTGTGGTGTGATTGTTGCTCAGCTCTGTCGCGTAGTTCCAGCGTTAGTGCAGCTGTCTGGAACTTTGAGGCGAGTGCTGCGCCGCACAGCTTGGCTTGGGGGAGTATGTGTGCAAACGTGTTTAACTTTTTTTTTTTTTTAAATATGGAACGCTTCACGAATTTGCGTGTCATCCTTACGCAGGGGCCATGCTAATCTCTGTATCGTTGCAATTTTAGTATATGTGCTGCCGAAGCGAGCACCGTGTTTAACTTTTGTAAGTGCTACTCAATGCAGCTTGAACTCAGCTGAGGAAATCTGGTAGCAATCACTGTAGGAAGTTAGGCTGCAGCAGTCTTGAGGCCTACCGCCTGCCCCCATGCATTACCAGGTATCAGCTCAGGCTGCTTGAAGGGAGAACCGGCTAATTTCCTTGACAGCTGAAATTCCTAGGGGTTTTTAGTCTTGGATTTCGCTTTAGGGCAAAGGGATGGGAGTGGTTTTTGATTTAAGAATACTTTCAGCTTTAGGGCAATGTGTCTAGTCGTTTTAACCTTGTATCCATGCACCTGGTATTCAGTATTTGAAGAAAAATCTAAGAGTTGCTTTCCTTCTTGTTTTTTTTTTTTTTTTTTTTTTTTTAATACCTTGAAATTAGTTGTCTCTGTGCCTCTAACCAGCTCACAGAGGAACTTGGCAGATATAAAGAAAATCGGTACATATAATCACAGCTGATGCTTTTTTGAAGCTGTGAGCAAATACCGAATTAATGGAGAAACAAATTGGGAACACATGTTTGTTAACAAAATTAACTGACTTGGGAAAGAATCTGTCATTCCCAGAGTTCAGATTGGCTTTGTTGCACGCCCAACTGCAAGGTGCAGACTGATTAGGCGAGTCCTGGACTGGTTTGGGGGCTTTGGTCAGAGATGCCTTTTCCAGGGCCAGCCCTGGAGTGGGTATTACCCTGGCAAAGCAGAGACCTGAGGCCAGTATCATCCAGTCTTAACAGCCTAATTACAAATGTACTAAGGAATAGGGTGCCACCGTTTTCTGAGAGGAACAAGGGTCCCTGTGCTGTGGTTGACATTGTTGGGCAGTCCTTGAACCCTGGCTTCCCTTGGCTTTTGTGGCACTGTCTTGCTTTCCTACTACCACTCTCCACTACTTATCTTGCCCTAGTGCCAATACAGCCCTTGGAATTTTCTGTTATTGTAGTTCCCCAGTAAAGTACCTCTCTCTGAAGGTAGCTCTCAAATTTGTATGTCTAACCTTGATTTATCCTGAGCTCTAGTACTAGTCACAACCACCTGAATGTCTCTTTTGCACCTCAAATATACATTTGCACATAAGTGCAACCCTTATGCCTCCTCTGCACTTTCAACTTCATAGCACTATCTATTCTTCTAGATTCCTAAAGTTATCTCAGTTCTCCTGCACTCCCAATCCTTCTCTCTTCCAGCTCATTCGAATTTGAACAATCCTCTCATTTATCACTTGTTCTTTTTGCAGAAACTTGATTAATGGACTTATCTCTTCCCAATTTGAATAGGTTCTGCACATGACTGCTAGACTAATCTTGCTGAAGTTTACTTCAGTGCCTTCCATTCCTCTGCTCAAAAGCTCTTTGAGGTGTCCTCCTACCTATGGAATTAAATAAAAAGTTCCCAGCCTGGGTTTCAAAGATTAGGCCCCAGTTTGTAGGCTCAAGCAGCCTTCAGGCCATAGTTTTCAGCTGTAGCTTTCTCACTTATTCCTCATAGAGAGCTTAGAGGTTCTTAGGCCTCAGTGATTGTCTACACATGTGACTTCCTGAAATGTCTTTAGTTCTAACATTTCTTTCAAACTCCAGTCTTTCTTCTCCACTCACTGTTGAATATTTCTACTTAGGTCATTACAACCTCAAATTCAAAATGGAATTCATATTTCATCCTACAAACCAGCTAGTTTCCTTCCCAAGCTTTTCAGTACCTATTTCTCCTAGCTCTCCTGGCGTGAAATCTTGTAGTCGTTTTTGGCATAATTCTTTTTCTTTTCCATTGAGTTTTTACTTCATAATAACTCAGTAAATCATTGCCTTGTTTCCACAGCTGGTGTTCATCAGTTCATGCCTGAGTTACTTGGCCTTGGACTTGATTTTCTGTTCTATTCACATTCTACCATGCCTAGTTCTGCTGTAATAATCTTCATTAAGTACTATTTTTATTATATCGTCATCTTAAACAGTTTCATGAAAAGTTAATTTTGTAAGCCCATGTGTGCTTTATTGGATAATCAAAAATCTTCTAAACGATAAGGTCCTCATCCTTCTAAGACAGTCGTTTTTAACTTTAGCATGTATGAGGATCACCTGGAGGGTTTGTTAAAAATAGATTTATGAGCCTTACCCCACAGTGTCTGATGCAGTAGGTGTGGAATGGGGCAAAGCATTTGCATTTCTGACAGGTTCCCAGGTAAACTGATTGTGTAGGTCCAGGAACCACACTTTCAGAACAACTGCTGCTAGCAGCCAAGTTGACCATCACTTGAAGGAGATAAGCCTGATAAAGTGAATTAGTAAATTAGTAGTAGCTGGAATGTGCATGTCTCTTCCCTTCCACCAGATGGCACTTTGGGAGTCAAAAGGAAGGAAAGAGACCATAAATTCAGAATTACTTGGAGACTCTGAACATGCAAATACATTTCTGAGATATAAAAGTTAATACCAGATTTTAAATAATAGCTGAGTATAAATTGGAACATATAGAAGTAATATGATTGTATAGAATCTGGCAGGGAACTTAGCTGTACTTAGGTTTGTTTTCTATGTTGCTTTATAGTAACTGGTCCAGAGATTTTTTTTTGACCTGTAAATGCCATACACAGTGGTTCAAACTTGCATTTGGTAGGTTTACATTAACTTTCTCTGAGTGAAATAGAATTCTATCTCATATGTAAAACTGGGACTTGAAGCCAGGCCTTGTGTTTCTCTTTGTTTATTCTTTATGCTGCAGGTAGTACTTAAATTGTTAAATAAAACCTGCCAATCTGGCAGCATCCTCATTAGCCTTGAACTGGCATTTGGGTATTGGCCATTAAGGAATTCAAAGTTATTCTGGATCTAAAGAAATTAGTGCTTAAGTTTTTTGATACTTAATTTTTCTTTTTGGAAATTTTTTGAGTTAAGTTGAAAAAAATTTGAGAAGTGGTGCTTTAGGGTAAGTATAGTTCAGATTTTAGAAGTCTATATGAAATCTCTATTTTAAAAATACCCCTAGGGCTTCCCTGGTGGCGCAGTGGTTGGGAGTCCGCCTGCCGATGCAGGGGACACGGGTTCGTGCCCCGGTTTGGGAGGATCCCACATGCCGCGGAGCGGCTGGGTCCGTGCGCCGTGGCCGCTGAGCCTGCGCATCCGGAGCCTGTGCTCCGCAACGGGAGAGGCCACAGCAGTGAGAAGCCCGCGTACCACCAAAAAAAAAAAAAAAAAAAAAAAAAAAATACCCCTAAATAAGGATCTGTCACTTCAGGTTAATTTTTTTTTTTTTGAAGTGGACCATTTTTAAAGTCTTTATTGAATTTGTTACAGTATTGCTTCCGTTTTATGTTTTGGTTTTTTGGCCGAGAAGCATGTGGGATCTTAGCTCCCTGACCAAGGATTGAACCCACACCCGCTGCTTTGGAAGGCGAAGCCTTAACCACTGGACCACCAGGGAAGCCCCCCAGGTTAATTTTTATAAAGTATTGATTTTAATGACAACTTCTCTGAACTTTGGAATCTTTTGGGGAGCTTCAAACAAAATATCTATGTCTGTGTCCCATCTCCAGAGTTTGATAATTGGTCTTGGATGTGACTGGGGCTTTGGAATGTTTACAGTAGTCCCAAGTGATTGTACTGTGCTGACTAGTTGTGGAATTACTGGCTTAGGATAAGAATATTCTGGGCTTCCCTGGTGGCGCAGTGGTTGAGAATCTGCCTGCCAATGCAAGGGACACAGGTTCGAGCCCTGGTCTGGGAAGATCCCACATGCCGCGGAGCAACCAGGCCCGTGAGCCACAATTACTGAGCCTGCGCATCTGGAGCCCGTGCTCCGCAACAAGAGAGGCCACAATAGTGAGAGGCCCGCGCACCGCGATGAAGAGTGGCCCCCACTTGCCGCAACTAGAGAAAGCCCTCGCACAGAAACGAAGACCCAACACAGCCATAAATAAATAAATAAAAATTAAAAAACAAACAAACCAAAAAAAGAATATTTTACTTGTGGTAAGGCAAATTCAAAATACGCTAGTCCAGGAATGTGAAGTGTGACTGACTTAAATTAGTGATTTTCCTCTTTTTTTGTAGTAGTATTCAATTTGAATGTAATAGAAAATGAAAGTAATACAAATTCTGAAAAGTAAGTTAGATTACAAATATTTTTATGAATTCAGTCAACTAGAATGTGGTTACAAGTGGTAACAATGGTCATATTGCCCTTTTTCTTAATGTCTCAGCTGAACTTTTGCCCTTCAAATAATCTCAAGGTATCCTTGAAAAATTAATAAATTGGCAATTTATCAAGTCCATCAGATAGTATCTGTGTCTTTGCATATGCACAGCTCCTGTCAGGCTGCTGCTGCTACTACTGATCTCAGCTTTGACCTCTCCATATATCTTTTTTTTTTTTTTTGCGGTACGCGGGCGTCTCAGTGTTGTGGCCTCTCCTGTTGCGGAGCACAGGCTTGGGGCGCTCAGGCTCAGCGGCCGTGGCTCACGGGCCTAGCCGCTCCGTGGCATGTGGGATCTTCCCGGACCGGGGCACGAACCCGTGTCCTCTGCATCGGCAGGCGGACTCTCAACCACTGTGCCACCAGGGAAGCCCTCTCCATATATCTTAAATCTCACTTCTTGTATCCCAGTACAGGTTTCCCCTGCTATCCGAAAGTAGAGCATTTCTGTGAAACCTCGCATAAGCCAAAATGGTGTAAAGTAAAGAAGCAGTTATCTTATGACACATCTTGCTAATAGATGTACAAAACAAATTGAGATAAAGCACAGAGGCTCCCACAGTTCAAGTCTTTGGTCACTTGGTACTGAGAGGCAGAATGCAGTTCCTGCGGAAGGAGCTCGGTGGTGCCACTCTCACTGCTCGGGGTGCATGCTGCCTCTATAACATCTCGCTTCAGAACAAACACTGAACGCTCTTTTTGCTCTTCACCTGTTTTCACAAAAGTGATAATCCTCTTTGGATTTCTTTGGATTAGTGA
This sequence comes from Mesoplodon densirostris, assembly GCF_025265405.1. Lineage (NCBI taxonomy): Eukaryota > Metazoa > Chordata > Mammalia > Artiodactyla > Ziphiidae > Mesoplodon > Mesoplodon densirostris. Next base: position 46,193,611 of record NC_082668.1, read on the forward strand.
AAACAGGTGCCAATGTAGGTCTTTGGAAAAAGCAAAGTGGTGTAAAGCGAACTTTTTTTTTTTTTTTTTTACGGTACACGGGCTTCTCACTGTTGTGGCCTCTCCCGTTGCGGAGCACAGGCTCCAGATGCACAGACTCAGCGGCCATGGCTCACGGGCCCAGCCGCTCTGTGGCATATGGGATCTTCCTGGACCGGGGCACGAACCCGTGTCCCCTGCATCGGCAGGCGGACTCTCAACCACTGCGCCACCAGGGAAGCCCAAGCGAACTTTTGAAAAGCAGGAGATGCCTGTATCTTCCTAATTATGGTATTTTTATATGCATCTCTCTCACTAAACTTTTGAGTTTCTCAAAGGCAAGAATGATGACTTTTGGGGGACTTTTTAAAAGACCCAAAGCTTAAAGATACAATTTGATGGATTTTCATGAACATACTCATTTCAGTGGCACCTGGATCAAGAAGCAAGATAGTACCAGCATCCAGGAGCCCTCTTTATGCCCTCTCCAGTCACTACCCTCCCCCATGTTGCTTTGCTTTTACTTTTAATTAGAAAGTATCAGTACACGAAGTACTTAAATGTGCTATATTCTGAAGTCTATAGCAAGCTTTTATATATGTGAACAGTCCTGTAACCATCATGATAGAGACAACTTCCAACATTCCATGTTTCCTCATGCCCCTTCCCAGTTTCCCCCACCCTCCACCATTCTTACTTCTGTTATTATTGATCACTTTTGCTAAGTTGTATCTTAAGCTTTGTATTCCTAGCCTAGCAAACACTTTTAAAATAACAGACTTAGAGTTGTATTGTATTTGTTTTGTAGCCAGTTTTCTTTTTTTTTTTTTTTTTTGCGGTACGCGGGCCTCTCACTGTTGTGGCCTCTCCCGTTGGGGAGCACAGGCTCCGGATGCGCAGGCCCAGCGGCCATGGCTCACGGGCCCAGCCGCTCCGCGGTATGTGGGATCTTCCCGGACTGGGGCACGAACCTGTGTCCCCTGCATCGGTAGGCGGACTCTCAACCACTGTGCCACCAGGGAAGCCCGCCAGTTTTCTTTTCGTAACTTCTGTCATGACTATTTTTTTATGTCATAACTATTATTTAAATATTTTTAAATACATATTTTTCTTGGCTATGTAATGGTTTTGTAGAGATGACAGTTTTCAAAATATTACTATACTGTTAGATACTTTGTTTCCAGTTTTTTCCATATGTAAATAATTGTTGCAGACATCTTTGTAAATCAAACTTTGATGGTGTCTGAGGTTTCCTTAATACAAATGCCTGTGAAATTACTAGGTCTATGGGTATGATCATTTTAAAGGTTGTGGGTCCGTATTTCCAGCTTGCCTACTGGAAAGGCAATACCAATTTATATGTCTCACAGCAATGTCTGAGAATGCCTGTTGCATCCTTATCAAACTTTTTTTTAAATTAGCAGTTTTCCTTAACTTTTTTTATTTTTATTTTTTAAAATAAATTTATTTTATTTTGGCTGCGTTGGGTCTTCGTTGCTCCATGTGGGCTTTCTCTACTTGAGGCGAGCGGGGGCTACTCTTCGTTGTGGTGCGCGGGCTTCTCATTGCGGTGGCTTCTCTTGTTGTGGAGCACAGGCTCTAGGTGCACAGGTTTCAGTAGTTGTGGCTTACAGGTTCTAGAGCTCAGGCTCAGTATTTGTGGCACACGGGCTTAGTTGCTCTGCGGCATGTGAGATCTTCCTGGACCAGGGCTTGAACCCATGTCCCCTACATTGGCAGGTGGATTCTTAACCACTGTGCCACCAGGGAAGCCCTTAACTCTTCTTAAAAAAGCAGTTTTAGGTTTACAGAGAAAATTAGCAGAAAATTTTGACAAATGTATAATGACAAGTCTCTACCATTATGACCGTACAGACTAGTTTCACTGCCCTAAATATCCCATGTGCTCCACTTGTTCTTTCCTTTCTTCCTCCCGCCCCTAAACCTGTGATATCCACTGATCTTTTTACTGTCTCCATAGTTTTCAGAATGTTCTGTGGTTGGAATTATACAGTATATAGCCTTTTCAGATGGACTGTTTTGCTTAGCAGTGTGCATTTAAGGGTCCTCTTTTTTTTAATTGTGGAAAGATAGCTTATTTCTTTTTATTGCTGAGTAATATTTCATTGTATAGATACACCACAGTTTGTTTATCCATTCAGCTATTGAAGGACCTCTTGGTTACTTCCACATTTTGGCTATTATGAATAAAGCTACCATAAACATTCATGTGTAGGTGGACATAAGTTTTCAACTACTTTGGGTAAATACCAAGGAGTGCAATTGCTGGGTCATACGGTAAAAGAGTATGTTTAGTTTTGTAAGAAACTGCCAAATTTTCTTTCAAAGTGTCTGTACCATTTTGTGTTCCTACCACAATGAATGAGAATTAAACTTTTTAAAAAAATACTTTTTGTTGTAATAACTTTTCAAAGAAGCTAAAGCAAACAAAAGGGAATGTAGTATTTATACATTGAAACATGGCTACCCACATTACTGTGTTCATTGTATTCTACATTTGTTTCAGGTTTAATTCATCCAAAAGGACTAATATCATACTGCAGCATTTGGTAAGTTTGGACTTTGTTTTGCTGGCATTATTAGATTATAATGTGCAATTTAAAATGTTGTTGTTAGGGAAGTAGAGAAATACTGGCAGATTTCATTGATCTTGGTACACTTTGGTTTCCAATTTTATAGTGTCAAAACTTGACTCATATAACTTGTTGGAGGTGGCATAAGGTTATGGATAAGAGGATGGATCTTCAAGTCAGAATGCCTGGGTTTAAATAATGGGTCCGCTACTTAATCTTGGGCAGATTACTTGGTCTCTTTCAGCCTCCTTTTTTGATATATAAAAAATGGGGATAATAGTATCCATCTTAGAGTGCTTATGAATAGTAAATAATTCATTAAAAAATCTAGCATAGTGCTTGGCATATAATAATCATTTTATACATGTTAGCTACTATTGTACTAGTAGTACCATTCCAAAGCTTAGATGGTATTAGTTTATCACACTGCAAGGAAGAAATGATTTTTATTCATTTTTCTATATCTTTGCTATAGACTGAATGTGTCCCCCTGAAATTCATATGTTGAAATCTAATTGCCAGTGTGTTGATATTTGGAGGTGGGGCCTTTAAGAGGTGATTAGGTCAGGAAGGCAGAGCTCTCATGAGTGGGATCAGTGCCTTTATAAAAGAGACAGCAGAGAGATCCCTCACCTTTTCTGCCTTCTGAGGGAGGTTGCAGCGAGTAGACAGCCATCTATGAACTGGAAAATTGGACTTAACCAGACACTGAATCTGCAGACGTCTTGATCTTGACTTCCCAGCCTCCAGAATTGTGAGAATTAAATGTTGTATAAGATACCCAGTCTATGGTATTTTTGTTATAGCTGCCTGAACAGACTAAGACACCCTCATCTATGCAGTAGGTCCTTATTACTTATCTAGTTTATATATAGTGGTGTATATGTGTTAATTCCAATCTCCCAATCTATCCCTCCCCCCTTACCCCCTGGTAACCATAAGTTTGCCAAACAACTTACTTTTATTTCAACAACTTCAGTAATGTCAGAGCAAAATATTAACGTAAAGTCTAAAAGTTTTCATTCCTATGGTCAGAAAAATTGTATTTTACCCATAAATGGTGATAATGTCAGTAATGGCATAAGTCTCTCTGTGTCTCTTCTTACATATTTTAGGATTCAAGTCTACAATACAAAAAATTTGTAAACATTTACCTGCATTTCTTACTCCCTGGACAAATTTCTGAGACAGTAGACTTAAAGTCTGATACTGAGATGTGGACGTGGTCCCTAAAGGATTAGAACAATGGCCTGGATATCATTATAGAATATGTTATTATACGATAATTCAGAAATTTCTTGGTTCAGCATTTCTCAACAGTGTTTCTGTTAAGTGCTTTCAATAAAAGAGTTGTATAGTCAAAAAAAAGACACCCTCATGCAGCCTGACAAGTACCTTGCATGTAAAAAGGACAAGTCACTCTGATACAGCACTTATGGTATTATGCCAGGTGCTATTCTGAGTATTAGCTCAGTTGATTCTCATAGTCTTACGGAGCAGATACTACAGGTCCTTTATCTGCAATTCTGAAACCTCAAAATCATAAGTTTGTGTTTGGTTTGGGGTTAGTTTGTGGTAAATGCATTTGATGGCAAAATATGATCTGAACATACTTTTGAAACTCTTTTTGTCCATATCCTAACTAGTGTTTAATACTCATGGTTTGGTGCAGAAGTAGTAAAGCATTTGGTTACAGTGTACTGAACCAGACTCCACTTAGGATGTTTTATATACTATATAATATGTACTGTGTTACCTTTCCAAAATCTAGAAAATTTTCTGAATTCTGAAATGCATCTGGACCCAAGGGGTTTGGGTAAAGGGATTATGGTCTTATCCCTATTTAATGGATCGGAATTTAAGGGACAGAGAGGCTAAGTAGTATGCCCCAGTGTCACACATCTGGTAAACAGGAGGTGGGATTTGAATCCAGGTTATCTGGCTCCATAGACTACCTACTGCACTCTACAGCCTGTGGCAGAGTGAACACTAAGTAACTATTGCATAGTTTCTCAGTTCAGCCTACACGGAGATGGGCATATGAAAACTTGACTATCTTACCCTTATTTATTTTAGCCAGCTGATATACATGGGAGCTGAGGAATTTCCTGGAAAAAGAATTTAGAACAATGTTACTGTTCATATTTAGATTCATATTTAGATATGTGCACAAGTGGAATAGAAAGACATGACAGTCCAGATTCCATGGGGCTCTGTGACCTGGGGCATAAACCACATTGAAGAAAGGAAGGTAAACTGGATTCTCATCAGGGCCTGAAGACTGAATGGTTCTAGCTCCAATGTTGGCTTTTACATGTGCTTCAGAGATCGAGAAGCTGTACCCCAAGAATTCCTCCTGTGACCCTTCTAAGAGAGCTAATAGAGCAAGAGCCTCTTTTACTTCATAGCGGAGTGATGGGAATATGCCATTGATGGCGGAACTGTAGGCAGCGTTGTGAGAAATGGATAGGACTGACTTGTAATAATAGTGTGACATTCCTTGTGACCCTTCAAAGATATTAGATGGACCTGAACCTGGAAAGGAGGCAAAGGTTCTGCATTTCTGCAGATAGTTTGTCAAGCTAATGCAAGCTAGTAGGACCTATTAATGAGGTCTCCTTTATATTCATAGGCTGATTTGGACATATTTTTACAACAAAAATATTCATAGAAAAAATTTTTTTTCTTTTTTCCATAATGTTTAAAACTCTTACACAGCATTTAATTTAATATGCAGAAGCTCATTTTTTCCATATAATTTTGACCTGGACATGGAGAAGATTTTTTCCATCAGAAAGTAGTTCTTTTCAGTATGAAGGTATACTGGTTGGACTGCATGAACTGAAACTGCACATGTCATTTCACGACAGCAATCATGTTCATATTCTGTATGTGCAGATGATCTAGAATCAGTATCAACCAATTTATAATCTATGCCTTTTGAACAGACATACATTAAGTGCTTGCTTTGTATATGCAAAGAACTTGACTGATGTCGACTTTGTAACCAGTGAAAGCTTACTGGAGCACTGTCATTTATTTGATCTGGGCCTTGACGCATGATTAGGGTTTCAATAGGTAGAGATGGGAAGTAGTGAGAGTTCATATAGTAACACTAAGTGGGATTCTATTATCTCCATTTTGTAAACACAGAAGTTGAGGCTCTGAGACCAGCTTGTCTGAGGGTGTGTAGTAGTGAGTGGCAAAACTAATGTTTGAGTCCATCTGACTCCAAAATCTGTTTTCTTTCTATTGCGCAATGTGTTTATTCCTGTGGCAAGAACTGTGAGATAGGAGCATGGAGGCTACCCTCGGCTTTCTGAGTCTCCATTGTAAGGAGTGCTGTGCAGTGGTGGATCTGGAGAGTTTACCTGGGATCAGACGTGGAGAGACTTGAAGGCCATGTCAAGTAAAGTTGGATGTTTTTGAAATTAATGGCGAGTCATGGAACATTTTTGAATGGCATTAACAAGATTAGAATTGGGCTTTAGCAAAATTTCTCTGAACACAGTGTGAAGGATAGACCATCTGGCAAAAATTCTGGAAATCTGCCAAAAAGGAAAATTATAATAATGCCGTATGGCTAGGGCAGTGAGAGTAGAAAGTAATGGATAGAATCATTTTAGAACTAGTTTCTCTGGTATTTGGTAACTACTTCAAGTTGTTGGCAGAGAGGGGAGGAGAACAGTTAGGAATCAACACCAACATTTTGTGCTTGGTTGACTGAGAAAATGGTGATACCATTACCTGATACAGGGAACAGAGGAGGAGAGAGAGATTTGTTGGAGAGAAATTTCTTGGTAAATTCGTTTTTTTTTTTTTTTAGATGTTGGGGGTAGGAGTTTAGTAATTAATTTATTTATTTTTGCTGTGTTGGGTCTTCGTTTCTGTGCGAGGGCTTTCTCTAGTTGTGGCAAGCGGGGGCCACTCTTCATCGCGGTGCGCGGGCCTCTCACTGTCGTGGCCTCTCTTGTTGCGGAGCACAGGCTCCAGACGCGCAGGCTCAGTAGTTGTGGCTCACGGGCTTAGTTGCTCCACGGCATGTGGGATCCTCCCAGACCAGGGCTCGAACCCATGTCCCCTGTATTGGCCGGCAGATTCTCAACTGCTGCGCCACCAGGGAAGCCCGTAAATTTGGTTTTTAACAAGTTGAGTTTGGGGTGCCACGTAGGTACTCCTGTAATTGTAGCAGGCATTTGGAATAAGGACCTGGGCCTCTGGAAAAGTAAAGGTACAGATGCAGGTTTGAGCCAGCTGTTTAGAGGTGATAATTGAAGATGGGAAGTAGATGATATCACAGAAGGTGAGAGCTAGAGCACAGCTAAGGACAGTTTGAGAGACTCTCTATAAACCATTTCCATATGGAGGAATTCACTGACCCAATTTGAAGTCAGGAAGGATTGAGTGAAGCTTTGAGTAATCAGCATTTATTAAATGTTTTTTGATTCTATGAATCGTACTTGTATTGTGCTTTGGTGTCATATTTGTGTTATAATAATTTAAATTTAATGACATTCTTTAATATTGGCTGGAAATGGATGACATGTCAAAATAAATCATATTCTGCAAAAGGTAGGATATTTCCCTGGGTATGTCTTTCAGCTGTAACTTAGTTCAGTGGCAGAGAATGTCGCATATAGTGAAAGGTATGTGCTTGAGATTGGGATTTGGGTATCCACAGTGTGAAGCTTATCTTAGGCTTGTGTTACTCAGGACTGCATTAGTAGAATGAAGGATTATTCATTCAGCTTATTAAACATTTTTTGGATACCTGCTATGTGTCATGCACTTGATTTTCCTCAAAGGAAAGGCTCATTTCTCTCAATGTTTGTGAAGTCTCTGACAGTGTTTTCCAAAATGTAACCTGAATAATACAAGTCCCAAGAGATAGCTGTTCCATGAAAAGTAAAAAGTTCTTTAATCAAGTGAGAACTATGCTGCTCATTGTATTTTAAAAGTTTACATTGCGTATTTGCCTATTAAAGACTGAAAAGTCTTATAGGAATTAAACTTTATATTGGTTTAAGTTTTTCCCAAGCTTATTTGACCATGGGCTATTTTCTCCTTCAACATAGCTGCAATAAACATCTCTTTGCACACTTTAGGAAATATTGCTACTATGGATTTTGCCAGAATAGTTCCATGTTCCAGCAGAGTGGATGTTCTAAGTTATTTTATTTATTTATTTTTAAAATTTATTTATTTTTGGCTGCGTTGGGTCTTCCTTGCTGTGTGTGGGCTTTCTCTAGTTGCGGTGAGCGGGGGCTACTCTTCGTTGCAGTGTGTGGGCTTCTCATTGCGGTGGCTTCTGTTGCAGAACACGGGCCCTAGAGTGTATGGGCTTCAGTAGTTGTGGCTCGCAGGCTCAGTAGTTGTGGCTCATGGGGTCTAGAGGGCAGGCTCAGTAGTTGTGGCTTATGGGGTCTAGAGGGCAGGCTCAGTAGTTGTGGCGCATGGGCTTAGTTGCTCTGTGGCATGTGGGATCTTTCCGGATCAGGGCTCGAACCCGTGTCCCCTGCATTGGCAGGTGGATTCTTGACCACTGCACCACCAGGGAAGTCCTCTAAGTTATTTTTGTCTCAGGGATATTATTTTGGCAGACTTCATGCATTCAATTCAGCACAGGGCTGTGTGTTGATGGTGTCCATGCATTTTAGCAAGTTTCCTTCACATATATCCATTGAATGGATGTTGTCCTTACCCCTTCTATTCCATCCCCCCACCCCCAAATTTGGATTGTATGAGAAGTTCATTTCTGACTCTGGTCTCTGTAATCTTTCCTAATATGAGAAATTTCTCTTCATAGAAGCCTTTTCTAGGTTTTAACTAAAAGTTAGTGATATTTTTGGAAAAGAGATTTTTTTCTGCAGAATTAATTAACATACATAAATGACACTAATACTGCAGACTTCATCTTTTTCCCTTCTGCTCTTTTGCGTGAATGTTTTTGATTAATGCACTGATAGTTGTTTTCAGGTTTTAAGAAGGTCATGAACTTTTCAGGTGGGGGAAAAAAGATCCTTTGTTCATTAATTTTACCATTCTAGTGGCTTTTTTTTTTTTTGGCCGTGCTGGGCGGCATGAGGGGTCCTAGTTCCCCACCAGGGATGGAAGCCGCGCCCCTTGCAGTGGAAGCGCGGCATCTTAACCACTGGACCGCCGGGGTAGTCCCTCTAGTGGCTTTTAACAGAAGATTCTGTAATATTCTTTGCTCAAAGTGTGACCCTCTGTAAATGTCCTGCAAAAATACTTCACCTAAGTGCTGGAAAGTCGATGCTTAAAAGATATTCCTGCATCCATTGTAATAGCAAAATTTGTAAATTACCCAGTGCTAATCAGTAGGGGACTGATTAAATTGATATCTAAGGATGAACAGCTGTTAAAAATAAGTGGGTAGCATGAGTGTGCAATCGGCAAAATCCGTACTAGGAAATTCTATAGGTTAAAAGGCCTGGTTTTTTTCAACAAATTGTGAAGAAAAGAAAGGAATGGAGGCAGAACCTGTAGATGTTAAAAGACTTGAAAGATATATCCATTTTTTTAAAAATGGGTAGATGATGTTTATGGATGTACACTTTGTGTTTATCATAAAAACCAAGACAGTTGTTACTTTTGAAGGGAGGGTGAGGGCTATGCTCGGAATGGGGCAAGTGGAGGGCTTTTGGTCTGGCTAGACAATGTTGGGTCTGGGATAGGATTTTACCCCAATAACAAGTTAGTAGTTAGCTTGTTACTATTCCATGGATGCTGGCAAAAGATATGCAACTCTTGAGTTAGAGACAAAGGACGTCATTATTAGTGACCCAATTAGCAGCATTGAGCTTCAGGTTTGTATTGGTTCCCTTGCTCCCCAAGTCCCACAGGGGTGACAGAAGGCCCAAATGAATGCATTCATATGCAGTGGGTTGCATTACAGGACAGCAGTACTGAATTTGGGGAATCTGCTGGTTTGTAACACACTGTAAGCAAGCCTGCTCTCTGTCCCGGGGGGAGACTTTACATTTTCTTCAGTGTTTCTCGCGGCAAATACAGTCCTGAAAAATGACCCAGGTGAAGAGCATTCAGGCCCTTAGATCCATGAAATACACAGCAGTAAAGTGCAGGGAAGCCTCAGGACCCATGGTAGATGGTTTCTCCCTACAGCCAGTCAGCTCATTGCAGATGTAATTAGTTAAGATGAGGTCGTGCTGAAGTAGGAATTACTGGGGTAATTCAATATAATTTATCCTTATATAAAGGGAAAATTTGGAGACGTATATACACAGAGAATGACGTGTGAATATTGGAGTTATGCTGCAACAAGCCAAGGAATTATCAGAAGCCAGGAGAGAGGCCTGGAACAGAACCCTCCCCTAGCGCCTTCAGACAGAGTGTGGTCCTGCTGACACCTTGACCTCAGACTTCTAGCTTCCAGAACTGAGACAATAACTTTCTGTTTAAGCCTAAATGTAGTTTGTGATACTTTGTTATGATAGCCCTAGCAAAGAAACACAGTTATCATGTTACATTTGTCAAAATTAAGAACATTGCTATATTAGTATTAACAATAACTTCCTAAATGTAGTTTGTGATACTTTGTTATGATAGCCCTAGCAAAGAAACACAGTTATCATGTTACATTTGTCAAAATTAAGAACATTGCTATATTAGTATTAACTTTATACTTTTTGGATTTCACCAGTTTTCCCGTCAGTTTTCTGTTCCAAAATCCAATCCAGGATACCACATGGCATTTCTTTGTCATGTCTTCTTAGTTTCTTCTGGTCTCTGACAGTTTATCAGTCTTTCCTTATTTTTCATGACCGTGGCAGTTTGGAGGAACACTGGCCAAGTAGCCTGTAGAATAGCCTCTAATCTGGGCTTGTGTCTGTTTTTTTGTTGTTGTTCTTTCTTTTTTCTTTTTTCTTTTTTTTTTTTTTTTTGATGACTAGCCTGTAGTTAAAAGGTTTCTGGAGAGAATATCACAAAGGAAAAGCCCCTTCTCATCACATATCAGGGAGTATCTGTGGGTTTTGACATATGCCTTAGGGAGTACATGACATCCTCATGACACAGCTGGTGATGCTGACCTTTATCACGTGGTTAAGGTGGTGTTTGTTGGGTTTCTCCTCTCTAAAGTTACCATTTTCCTCTTTTCTACTCTGTTCTTTGGAAGCATGTCAGTAAGTTCAGCCCACAGTCAGACGGTGAGGGGGCTAAGCTTTACCTCCTGGAAGGGGGATTTCTACATAAATTATTTTGAATTCTTTTGTGGGTAAGATCATCTCATCTCCCCCATTGATTTATTCAGTTATATATATCAGTGTGGACTCGTGGATATTTATTTTATTCTTTGGGTTATAATCTAACAGCACATTATTTATTCTGTTACTCACATTGTTTCAACTTTGGCCACTAGGAATTCCTTCATTTTGGTTTCTTGTGTCCCTTTGATATGACCTTTTCCTTTTAATTTTCAATTTTTTAAAAACACCTCGCTACTTTCTGATACTGGAAGATGTTCTCTGGCTCTAGAATCAGCCATTTCTCCAAGGGGCTCTGGTTGCCTTTATTGGAAAATTGCATTTAGAAATCAAGATCTGAGTCTGGGAATGCCCCTTGCTACTGGGGTGTCAGGGTTTTCTCTTGGAGATAGAACTAGAGTAACGTATATATCTGTAGTAGAATACATATGCTGTATACTGTTTACTGTCCCATGTATACATAAATAGCAATAAGTGTTTCTGTGTTTATCCTCTGTTATATTAATATATAACCTCTTAATATATATGAAGAAAGCATGTTCATACTGCTGTCTCTGACTTTAATCCAGTACCACACGGCAGGCTTCATTCTAGCCTTCCCTTCTTGCTTGTCTCTAACTCTCCTCCTGACCAGTGAGAGCCTGGTTCTCACCACCCTCCATTACTTGTTTTTTTTTTTTTTTTTAATTTTTAAAATACAGTATGTACCTTTTTTTAAAAAAAATTATTTATTTTTGGCCGTGTTGGGTCTTCATTGCTGCGCGTGGGCTTTCTCTAGCTGCGGCGAGTGGGGGCTACTCTTTGTTGTGCATGGGCTTCTCATTGTGGTGGCTTCTCGTTGTGGAGTACGGGGTTCTAGGTGCATGGGCTTCGGTAGTTGCAGCACACGGGCTCAGTAGTTGCGGCATGTGGGCCCTAGAGGGCATGGGCTTAAGTAGTTGCGGAGCGTGGGCTCAGTAGTTGTGGTGCGTGGGCTCTAGGGTGCACAGGCTTCAGTAGTTGTGGCACGCGGGCATCAGTAGCTGTGGCTTGTGGGCTCTAGACCACAGGCTCAGTAGTTGTGGCGCACAGGCTTAGTTGCTCCGCAGCATGTGGGATCTTCCCAGACCAGGGCTCGAACCTGTGTCCCCTGCATTGGCAGGCGGATTCTTAACCACTAGACCACCAGGGAAGTCCCCATTACTTGCTTAACCTCAGTATACACGCAAAGCAGTTTTGAACAAATTTACTAACTAGAGCATAGGTTGACATACAGGGTTTTTTATATATTTCCTTACAGCTTGCAGTCAAATGACTGTTTTCTAAAGTTACTTAGGTCAGCTTTCCTGCCACCATCCTCAGGATCTCACTTCAGTGTGCTTGTCATACGTGTGTGGTTTGGTTACATTTATTTGCCACAGTCTACATTCCATGTTGGAATTCCCTGACACTGGGTGATTTTTAAAATATAATTATAGTTTGTATACATTCAAGTTCACTCTCTGTACATTTCTTTGGGTTTTGACAGATGCATAAATCATGCATTCATCACCCAAAGTCCATGCAGAACAGCCCCATCCCCCTAAAACTTCTGCTGTACTTCCCCTCTGCAGTCATTCACTTCTCCCACTCCCCATCACTGACCTGTGTTATGCCCCTATAGTTTTGTTTTCTACAGAACATCATATGAATGGAATCACACAATATATAGGCTTTTGCGTCTGCATTCTTTCACTTGGCAATCATCTGTGTTGTTGCATGAACTGATAACGTAGTCCTTCTTATCACTGAATAGTATTCCATTGTTTGGATATACCACAGTTTGTTTATTCATTTCCCTGTGGAAGAGCATCTTGGTTGCCTTCAGGTTTTAGTGAGTAAGAATAAAACTGCTACACCTGTTTGTGTACAGGTTTTTGTGTGAACATAAGTTTTTAATTCATTTGGGTAAATATCTAGGGCTATGATAGCTGGGTTTTATGGTAAGTCCATGTGTAACTTTATACAAGTTTGCCAAATTATCTTCTATAGTGGCTGTACCATTTTTCAGTTCCACCAACAATGAACAAGTGTTCCTATTGTTCTGCATCCTTGGCAACACGTTATTGTCTGTTTTTGGATTTTAGCCATTTTAATATGTGTGTAGTGGTAGCTCATTGTGGTTTTAATTTGCATTTTCCTAATGAGAGATGATGTTGAGCATTTCATGTGTTTTTTTGCCATCCCTATATTTTCCTTGAAGCTCTTCAGATTTTTTTTGCCCATTTTAATATCGGGTTGTTTGCTTTCTTATTGAGTTTTAAGAGTTTTTTATACAGTTGACCTTTGAGCAAGGTGGGGGTTAGGGTCACTGATTCTCTGTGCAGTCGAAAAATCCAAGTATACTTTTACAGTCAGCCCTCTACAACCGAGGTTCCTTCTCTGCACCTGTGGATTCAACCAGCTGGGGATCATGTAGTACTATAGTATTTACGATTGAAAAACATTTGAGTGTAAGTGGACCTGCACAGTTCAAATCCGTGTTGTTCAAGGGTCAGCTGTATATTTTGTATGCAAATTCTTTATCAGATATGTGATAGGCAAGTATTTTCTTCTAATTTTGGTTTGTCTTTTTGTTCACTTTATCTTTTGCAGAGCAGAAGTTTTAAATTTGATGAAATTCAGTTTATCAATGTTTTCTTTTGTGGATCATGCTTTTGGTGTTGTATCCCATTAGTCCTTAATGTTTGGAAGGCACTGTGAACCAGAGTCCAGGGGTGTGGCCCTCATAAGTGTTCCTGTCCCTTCTCTGGGGGTGGGCTGCCTTTTTCCCCCCTTTTCCTTTGTCCCCTGTTCCTTTTACCCAGCTGTGATTGGTAAACACTAAGGTCAGTAGGCTATGGTTTTGAAGTGCTTCTCCCTTGGGATTAAGGGTCTTATTTTATAGGCCCCCATCCCACTTCCCCACTGTGGTGGGCCTCCACCAGAACCCTGGGCTACCAGCTTCGAAGGCTCTCTCTCCCTTGAAGATTTAGCCTTTTGTTCTGTGTGGAAGATGAGGGGAAAGGATTCAGTTGTGCCTGCTGTTTCCCTCCCCCAGCCAGCACCACACGGGGGAGCTTTCTCCAGTCTTCCCTGGGAGAACCTGATTGGGTTCCAGGAGGAAAAGCCAGCAAGAATGGGAGCTCCCCCCGTGACTGTGACACCCGCCACCCCCGGGAGCTCCATACTATCACACTTGACCTCTAGCAAGTCATTAAAAATTCTAGTTAATCTTCCTTAGGGCTTCTGCCTGAGCTAAGCAAATATACTGGTCCTGCATCTCCCTGAAGGCACCTGTCTCTCCAGATTTTATTACGGGGCTGTTTGCCCTGTGACCTCCTGTCTCTGACTGAGTTCACCAAAGCCATTAATTTTCAGTCTGTTCACCTTTTTTTCTTGTTACAAGGTCAGGAGACGCATCTTTTCAGCTCTCAACATCTCTGAGCTGAAACCAGATAATAGAGATTTAAAGGATTGTCTGATATTAGGTGATAGTTTATGTAAAGTTGTTCAGTGGAAACAGTCATGGAACTTTTTTTGTTTTTTTTGGGGGGGGTGCTGGCAAATCTGACTTGGTTCAAGCAAAAAAGAAATTTAGTATGGAGAGAGATGAAAGTTTATGAATACTTGTGTGTAACATGTTTGTATAATATGAAATCTGTTTTACTTTAAAATTTAGAATGATGTAGGTATCTGAAAAGTACAGCTTTTTAGTCTGTCATCTGACTTTTCATATGAGTAAGGGTTTAATCAAGGAAGTAGAACCACTGAGTATTGAAGGGGAGCAAAATAAGCCACTCCAAAATGTGCCACTTGCCTCACTCACCATGGTGCATGAGGCCCTAAGAACTGTATAGACAAGTTCTTCACAAGTATATGCTTTCGTAAGCTCATTCTATAATCTGGCCTTAAACTACTTGTTCTGCCTACTTTCCTATCACTCATTTTCTCAATCAGCCTTTATTCCACTCATGTTTAACATCTTAATATTTCCAAATATTCGCTGTTCATGTTTTAGAATGTGTTACTCTCCAGGATTTTCACCCCTCTTTTTCTTGGCATATATCAAGGCCTAGCTCAAATATCACCTTTTTTCCCCCAAGTTGTTGGTAACTACTGTAGTCAGAATTATTTGCCCTCTCTATTCATCTTTGATTTCCAAGTACCTAACATATTGCTTGGTATACAGTAATAAAGATTTAAGAGTATTTCATAGTCCAAGAAATTCTAGGACTGGGCTCTATTTTATTTTTATTTTTTTAGGAACAAATTTTTAAATTAATTAATTAATTAATTTTTGGCTGTGTTGGGTCTTCGTTGCTGTGCAAGGGCCTTCTCTAGTTGTGGCGAGCGGGGCCTACTCTTCGTTGCGGTGTGCGGGCTTCTCATTGCGGTGGCTTCACTTGTAGAAGAGCATGGGTTATAGGCACGCCCGGGCTTCAGGAATTGTGGCACACAGGCTCAGTAGTTGTGGCATACGGGCTTAGTTGCTCCGTGGCATGTGGGATCTTCCCAGGCCAGGGATCGAACCCATGTCCCCTGCATTGGCAGATGGATTCTGAACCACTGTGCCACCAGGGAGGTCCCATGGACTGGGTTCTATTTTAAATCAGTTGACTAAATTCACTCAGAAATAAAAATTAAGAGATTTAAGAGGTATATGTAGTTTGCTTTGGAATTGTCTATCTACAGAGTCCAAATAACTTTAGAAAACTTTGTCAGATGTACTGAGTTATCCATTCGATTAGCTAACCTTAACATTGTGTGAAAGATTTGCATTTAATGTATGTTTTGATGTTGACTTGTGACAAAAACTTAATGAGTTTTATCCTAAAGTTATTCTTTGTTTACACAGGGAATGTCTAAGCACACAGATGCAGCAGCAGAAGTCCTATTGGAAAGAAAAGGTTGTGCAGGAGTGATAACACTAAACAGACCAAAGTTCCTAAATGCACTGAATCTTAGTATGATTCGGCAGATTTATCCACAGCTAAAGGTTTGTAATTTTCTTAAAGCAATCATATGGATCCTTCTGAAAGTATATCCTTAGAGAATATTTCTGATATTCTCTCCCATAGAATCACTTGACTGTCTGGGATCAATGCCCAAGCCCCATCGCTTCTAGAGTCCTCAGCGCTTTCCTAAGTGGTTTTCCTGGAGCACCCCTACTGATAGGGAGTTCATTGCCCCAGAAGACAGCCTCTTCCACTTTCACAAGGCTCCAAGTTTCTTCTTGTGTTCTGCCCCTCTTTATTTTATTTTTCCAACCTGATGATATATTAGGCCCGTATTTTTTCACCTTGGTCTCAGAGTTGTCGTGGCAAAGATTTCAGTTGCCATCATCAAACTTGGATCATAAAATGCACTCATCTAGCAACTTTGTTGGGATAGCCTCTAATTTATGTCAGAAAAGAAAATGAAGTTGGGATCCATTCTTCTGGATATGTTTTATAAAGCCTATGCTTTGTATATATCCACATATGTCTGTATATACACATGTGTTTATGTGCATATGGATGTATCATTAAGGAGTTTGTATTTATGATATGCTTATACCATCTTCTTTTACATTTGGATAGAAGTGGGAACAAGATCCAGAAACTTTCCTGATCATCATAAAGGGAGCTGGTGGAAAGGCTTTCTGTGCTGGAGGTGATATCAGAGGTAAAAACTTCTTTCCCTTCTCATCTAAATGCTTTTTTCCCCCAGTAAAACTGATAAGGTATTAGCAAATTTTTGTGGTACTTTGTAATTTGCTTTACTTTCTGGAATTGTTTTTTGTTAAACAGTTAATACATTTTTAGTGTGGTTAACTTAGAAAAAGAAAACATTTAAAGACTTACCTCTTGTAGTTAATAGAAAAATGAGAATAGCAGCTGTTTTTTTTTTTTTTAACTACATACGTGCCCTTCAGGTATCTTGTCTCTTTCCCTGAATCATCCTGAACAAAATGTCCAGTTATGGTATGTGATTCTGCTTTTTATTTTAGAAGAGCTGTTATTAAGCAATTCAGTTTATCACATAAGCCTGACAGCCTGGCCATGTTGAGTGACTTGCCATTCTCCAAACATGACATGCTCTCACATATTTCCATGACTTTGTGCTTTCCCATTGTTCATGATCCCAAAGCAAGAATGCACTTAATTGTAGTATTTATCCTATTATATTATCAATATTTTTTTGTGTTTAAATTAACATGCTGAGATAAATAAAAAGGTTAATTCTCCTTATCTTTCTAGTTATTTAGGTCAATCTGTACATATTTAACTATTAAAGACAAAAGAGAGAAGAAATGTTATTACCACTGGTTGTCAGTATTTTATATATACTGAAAACATTTTGAGTTTTATTTCTTATGGAATTGGTAGGTTCCTGGGATGGTTTTTTTCTTTGTGTTTTATTTTTTTATATTTTTTGTATTGTGTTAAGATGATAATGTTCAGGTTGATCTAATTACCATATTTATAATCTTATGTAAACCATTACATTTGAAATAGGAAGAAACAAGCTTGGTTCAGGACATAATTTCAAATATCTATTAAATTTAAAATAACTGAGTCTTAAAATTTCACTTTAAAATTTTCAGTTGCTTCGACTGACTGGTTAACGGAATCGTTTTTGAATTTGTTTTGCCCACTACCTAAATATTCTTAAAACATTGTTTTTCAGCCTGGAATTCATCTTTCCTCAAGGGCTGGGCTTTTAATCTTGTCAGTTTACAGATGGGCAGAGCCTTATGTATTGATTTTAGCTTCTTCTGACTGTGAACTATTTTTGCATATAGGCCTAACTTTACATTGCTGTTTGGAAATACCGTTAAAAATTCTAGAATTATTCTAGTTCACATGTATAAGCAACAGATTTCAATTCTAGGCAATTTAGTTTCTTTTAAACATCATAGTCCAAGACAGTAAGTGGGCACTCTGAAAAATAAAAATTTTTTTGTAATTTATTTATTTTATTTTTGGCTGTCTTGGGTCTTCAGTGCTGCCCACGGACTTTCTCTAGTTGCGGTGAGCGGGGGCGCTACTCTTCGTTGCAGTGTGTGGGCTCCTCATTGTGGTGGCTTCCCTTGTTGCAGAGTACAGGCTCTAGGCTCACGGGCTTCAGTAATTGTGGCTCACGGGCTCTATAGCGCAGGCTCAGTAGTTGTGGCACATGGGATTAGCTGCTCTGAGGCATGTGGGATCTTCTTAGACCAGGGCCCAAACCCATGTCCCCTTCATTGCCAGGTGGATTCCCAACCACTGTGCCACCAGGGAAGCCCTGACAAAAAAATTTTAAATGATGTTACTAAACATTTAATTTATATAGAACTGATTGGTTAGAATAAGATTGGAAGGAAATCTCAGAAGATTTCTGAGGTAAAAGAGCTTTATTCCACAGGCAATGCAATTTACACTCTTTTTCATTTAGTATTGGGGAGAAATGATGAAAGATAATAGATGAGGGTTTTAGGGGTTTTATTGGTGAAAGCCTCAGAATGACAAAACTAGATATCAAACCTTTTTTTATTTTTAAAATATTTATTTATTTATTTATTTGGCCACCCCATGTGGCTTGCAGGATCTTAGTTCCCCAACCAGGGCCTGAACCTGGGCCACGGCAGTGAAAGCACTGAGTCCTAACCACCAGACCACCTGGGAATTCCCCAAACCTTTTTTTTTTAAAAACCAAGAAAAAAAGTCAATATTTGGTTGGAACATTTTGAAGGAAGCTGTATCAGAGTTCTGAAGTTAGTCTAAAAATCTATTAATAGTCAACAATTTTTATGTAACTCTTTCCCATAAAAGAAGTAAATGTATATATTATATTTAATTTGTATTTTAGTAGGTAATTCTCATAGGACTTAGGAAAAGCATATGAGCTTGAAGTGTATGGAAGAGAGGTTTGATGGTGGAGTAGATTGGACTATGGAACTCTGGATAATAGAAACTTGCAATAGAAATGAAACCATTTGATTGTTATATATTATTAAGATATTTACTGAGCACCCGCTTATTAAGACAGGCATTTGTATGCTGTAGCAATATCTTTGAGAGGTTATATTTCCATTGATATTAATAAATAAGGTTATTACTATCTCATTTACCTTCTTAGCCTCACCTTTTACCATTCTCCTTTAGTCTTTTAAAACTACTTATTTCTTGATTTTATTCTTTCTTGCCTGTGTGCCTTTGTAGGTACTCCTTTTTCTACTCAGAACTTTTCACTTTTCAGAACTTTTCATTTTTAGGAAATCCTTACCTGTTGTTCACATTTGGCTCAGAGTTCTCTCTTCTGGGAAGCCTTCTTTTATTTTTTTAAAAAATTACTTTTTTGGGGGGTGCATCATGTGCCATGCAGGATCTTAGTCCCTGACCAGAGATCGAACCTGTGGCCCCTGCAGTGGAAGCATAGAGTCCTAACCACTGGACTGCCAGGGAAGTCCCTGGGAAGGCTTCTTTTAATTACATCTCTTATGCTCATATTCCCACGGCACCCCAACCTTAGAGTGGGCATGACACAAGGAGTGTAGCTCAGTAGTCTGTCTTACTAGTCTGAACTCCAGGGCAGCCGTCTTATATTGCTGTCTTGTTATCTACAGCACTGAAAACAGTGCGTGGTACCTGGTAGATGCTCAGCAAATGTTCCATGGTGAAATGAATGTGGCAGAAGTATTTAACTAGATGGAATATATACTGTGTATGTGTGCATGCACATGTGCATATATTTCTTTGTGTGTATATGTATAATGTACTTTGTGTTAAGATATATTACCAAAGGAAACATGTATCCAGCAAACATTCGTTGAGGTGCTACAGAAAATAGTCAAAAGAAAATGCATTTTGTACCAATATATAACTTATAATTTAAGTATAACACTTTGTAAGAAGTTCTGAATAAGAATTTTTGCCTTGAAGTTATGACATTGGACTATGGATTTGGGGCTAATTATAGTGTGTCCGTGGCATGGGTGACTTCAGAACCTTAACAAACCATTCTAGACTTTCCCCCTGGTACTTACTATCACATTATTTAAAATTTTTCTATTTGACTATATTGACTGGAAAACACTTTCTTTGATTTGTAATCCTTTTTTCTTTTTTTATTGTAGTGATCTCAGAAGCTAGAAAGGCAAATCAGAAGATAGCTCAAGATTTCTTCAGAGAAGAATATATGCTGAACAATGCTATTGGTATGTGTGCTCTGCTGAGAGCTTTGAAAATTGAATCAAGACATAAGCTGCACAGTATGAATTGTTAAAATGTAATCAACAGACACTCTTGTTTAATCTTTTATATACTTTGTGCCAGGAATAAACTTGATTAAAGTAGTCTGACTGCTCATTCCAGAACAATTCATACTTGATTATTAAATAGGGTATACTTAACTACTATTTGCCATATAATCAATATGGAAACATGGATTCTGATCATATGGTTGGCTTTCTTGGAAAACAAAAAACTTGGGTGCTAGTTTTCTCTATAAAATGAAGTGTCATTTCTGAATTCTTGAGGAACTCTGGGATGAAATTTCTTTATAGTTATCATTCCAGATTTTGTTGGAAGTGACACAGTAGTTACATTTATCAGGCATGTGTTTCAAATGTTAAATTACAGGGAATAATATAATAAATACTTGTGTACCCACCAGCCCAGAATGAATAGACCACTACATTTTATTTTTGCTTGATGTTTTGAAATTTATTTAAATTAAATAGAATACTATGAGTTTTTAAATTACTGTTCAGTCTACTTCATTGCTTGCTTCAGTGCCATTTCTTTCTCTCTCCAGAAGCAACCAGTATCCCTCCTCAGAAGCAACCATTGTCATTAGTTTTTAGCACATCCAGTTAGACTGTACCTTATATTTTTACTACATATTTATGAACAAAAATAGTATTACTTTGTGTTTTTGAAATTTGCATAAGTACTTTCTTACTGTGTATACCATTCCATAAGTTTTTAATAACATGGAATGTAACTGTTCTTATATTATTCACTTACCCCATATTACTTAATCTGTTCTATATTAGTGGTTATTTTAGATTATTTCAGCTTTTTACTAATACAGATTGTTACACCCTTATATGTACACCCTTAGTGCCCATGTGCAAAAATTTCTAGAAATAATAGAAGTCAAATGGATGGATCATAGAGTTTACGTATCTTCACTGTGTTTCCAAATTCTTCTCTAAAGTATAAGACTTTATTTTCTACGTGTCCTTTCTATCATTTTTTGTTTTTAAACTTTGTATGCTTGATATCTTATTGTGGTTTTAATTTGTACTTCATTGGACACAGGTAAAGTAGAAGGTGTTTATGTTAATCATTTAGATTTTCTTTTCAGTTTCATCCTTTGTTTATCTTTCTTTTGGATTGTCTTTTTCTTACTGATTTTATAGGTCTTTATGTATTCTGATTCTTCACTTTTGTAGATCATATATATTATAAATACACTTCTCTCAGTCTGCTACTTTATCTTTTGGTATATACAAGTTTTTGTTTGAGATGAAATGTATTCATTCTTTTCCTTTATGATTTCTGCTATTTGCATTTAAAAAACGCTTAATAACATGGAAGTTTTTAAGATGTTCTTTTATATTTTCTTTTAATAGTTTGTTTCTTTATACTCTAAGTCTTTGAAGTGCTTGGAATTTTTTGCATGTGACATCATCTAACTTTTACTTTTCAGCTAGAAAGCCAGAAGTTGTAATGCCTTTGATTGAATAGTCCTTGTTTTCCTCACTGGTTTTAATGATACTTCTATCATATATCAAGTTCTTATATGTGACCAGGTCTGTTTCTGGGCAACTTTGTTCATTGGCCTATTTGTCTGTACATATGGTAAAACTACAGTGTCGAGATTATTATAGCTTTAAGATATGTCTCTCTCTGGTAGGACAAGTTCCCCTTGTTTTCTTTCAAGATTTTCTTGGCTACTCTTGGACTTTTGATTTTTCAAATGAATTTTTTTGGGGGGTTTTTAAAAATTCAAATGAATTTTAAAATTATTTTGATATTTAATAAGCTTATGCAGTCATCGCCATTAATCAGTTTTAGAACATTTTCATCAGATTGACTTTCATGTCCTTTCATAATGTTTTATAATTTTTTCCATAAAGAAAAAAAAAGATTTTTAAAGTGTTATTTTTAGACAGTTTTTTTTTGTTACTACATTTAATAGTAATTTTTCTTATTACATTTTCTAATTGACTATTTCTAGCATGTAGAAATGCTTTTGATTTTAGTATTTTGTTCTTAACATCCAGCAACGCTGCTGAAATTTATTATCAGTTCTAATGATGTTTCTTTAGGTTCTCTTGGCTTTTCTACATTGGTAATTCTACCATCTACGCATAATTTTTTTCATCTCTTTCCAGTCTGTATACTTATGACTTTTCTTGTTATATTTTGGCTAGGACCTCTATTATAATGCTGAATGATTGTGATGTCTTATTTCTGATGTCCATGGGAAAGCTTTTAAAATTTCATTCTTCAGTATATAATCATTTTATAGACACTTTTTACCAAGTTACAGATGTTACTTCTATTCCAAATTTGTTAGGGGTATTTTCTTTTGTTTGTTCAGTTGTAGTGGTCCAGTGCCTGAGCATCCACTTTTCTGACTTTTTCTCTTCCTCTCATGGGCAGGAGCTTACTGAGTTTTAGGATCAGCAGATAGAGTTTTTCTAGCTATGTTTTACAAATCGTATAGCTCTTCCTACCGTGAGGCTTTATGCAGGTATTAACTCATAGCACGTTATGTGTGGCCCATGTTATTCCTGACTCAGAACAGATACACACACACACACACACACACACACACACATGCGCGCGCACACACACACACACACACACTCATAATCTTTGGCTGTAGCTTCCACACAGCTATTAGCTTTGAGTTTATTTGTTTCTGGCACCTGAGGATTTCCCTTGTTTGGCTTTGAACTTGGATATACACTGAAAACAAAATTTTTTTCTAGAATTTTTGTCTTTGAGGTAGAAGTGGGGAGACGAGGCTGTTTCCCAGTTTAACTCAGTGAGCCACATTGAATGGAGAGCTCTCATTTCTTTGAGTCTATAATTCTACAGATCAGGTTTTACTTAGGATGTTTTATTCATTCTAAAAATTCATACCAGCGCTGTCCAATAGTACTTTCTGTAATGATAAAAGTATTCTGTTTCTGTGCTGTGCAATATGATCACTACTAGCCACACATGGCTAATGAGCACTTGAAATGGGGCTACTGTGATCAGTAAACTGAATTTTACCTTTGTTTAATTGTAATTAATTATAATCTAAATAACTACATTTGGCTATTGGCTACTATATTAGACAGTGCAGTTCTATACTAAATAAAAGGAGAGGGGAGAAAACCTCTAAGCAGTTTGAGAAGAGTTTAGTAAAATGTTAATATACAGAGAGAAAGCCTTCCAGATATAATTTCTATACATTGTAATGACATATTTTAGTCATTAAGGAATTTGACAGATTCTGGCCTTGTGTTCCTACATCAATTAGCTTCTGATATTTCATATCTAAAATATAGGTATCTGTAGCTGAAATGGGATATTTGTATGCATGTCCACTCCAATCAATAGAGATATTTGTTTCCACTGTTTCTAGGGAATTATAGTTAAAAATTGAGGGCTGTGGAAGTCCTTGTGAATGTTAAATTAGAATTGTACTTCAGTGGCTCATTTGGCAGATGGGGAATATTTATAGAATTGCTAGATGGATCAAAACTGCACTTTTATATTGGTCTTTGGTAAGTAAGTTACATTGGCAACAAGCTGTAATAGAAGTACAGTGATTTATATTATGTTGTGCGCAACTTCCTCTTCAGAGGGAAAGGAACAGAGTAAAAGTTTACAGGATTTTTGAGCTGGAAGGAACTTTTGAGGCAAGTCTCGCCATTTAATAGAGAGGGAAACTTATCTATGTATTATATACATGATATACACATGTATGATAGGCATATATATGTATAACTTACATGCATGTATGTGTATACACATATATATATATATTGAATTGCCAGTATATAAGTATCTAATGCCAGTATATATATTAAATATAGTTGAATTGCCAGTTAATGACAAAGCTGAGACTAAAATTTGGGTCTTTTAACTCCCAGTCCTTGCTTTTTCCTGTATGCTGCACTTCTCTTTGTATCCAGATACTTCTTTAGATGTATAGAAGACAAATTATGTTCTTTAAAATACACCTGTGTTACATAAACATCAGTGGCTTATAAGGCAAATATTGTTCTTCTCAATAGCTGAGTTATATAGGCTTTCATTTGTTTCAAATTGAGGTGTTGAGTTTTTCATAATAATGAATAGATCAGGATTGTGTATGGACTGATGTTTTAAAAAGAACATATTTTATAAGCCATATGTTTAGTCTACTTTGATATTTCTTGCAAAAATTTCTTAGGGAAAATACTCAGAGTTCATGTAACATGTGATTTTTGGAAAAATAAAATGTATTTTAAGCATTATAACTAATTACAGCTCTGTTTCTTTTAGATTCTTGCCAGAAACCATATATTGCACTTATTCATGGAATTACAATGGGTGGGGTAAGTAGACTGTTTACTCTTATCATTGTTATGTGAGCTATATTAAAAATAACTTAATTATTAAACAGAAGTGAGACAATGAATGTAATACAATAGAAGTTGAAACAAATCATGTTTGGAGCTTTGCAGGTTTGGGATATAATATTTGCTTCACCCCAAAAAATACGTTCTTAATTATGTTCTATGGTATTTCAGCTTCTTGAATTAGTAAGCTTTCTTAACTAACAAAATTGATTATTTTTTTTCTTATGTAGAGCCCTTTTTCTACTTATAAGTAAACTGATTGCTTTCAACAGCTTCAGAAAAGAAACTGGAATGCTGAGGGTTTTTTAGACTCTGAATAGTGGAGATGTGATTCCTAAGTTATATCTACTGCACAAAATCTCACCTTAGTGAAAGTGTTTGGATATTTTTTGAAGTTCTCTGAAAGTGCATTTCTATCAGTTGACAAATCTTTGTAATAGCACAGATGCAAAAGAAATAAATTTTAGATTTTATTGGCTTTGAATAATTTTATAGGGAGTTGGAGAGAACGTGAAATAATTACAGAAAAAGTGTTCTAATGTGTGGCACTGGCTACAACAAAAGACAAGCCTTTAAAGAAGTGAGAGGTCAGATAGGTCTTCATGGCAGGAAAAGGTAGGATTGAAGAAGGTAGTAGGAAGCTGCTAGGGTGGAATTTCAAAGACTGAACTTGTTAAGTATTACAAACATTTAGTCACTGGGAGATGTCCCCCTCTTTTTAGGAAAACCACACACTAGATGAAGTCTCTTGGGTACTTGGAATTGCTTAGATCTTTCTTTTTGAATTTGTTTTATTGAAGTATAGTTGATTTACAATATTGTGTTAATTTCTGCTATACAGTGAAGTGATTCAGTTATACATATATATACATTCTTTTTCATATTCTTTTCCCTTACAGTTTATGACAGGATATTGAATACAGTTCCCTGTGCTATACAGTAGGACCTTGTTGTTTATCCATTCTGCACATAATAGTTTGTATCTGTTAATCCCACACACCCTATCCATCAGAACTGCTTAGGTCCTGCACGTCGTTTTGGGAAAGGGCTTCCATTAACCTGTCGTTAGGAGCAGGATCAAGGGCACTCTATACCTCTCAGCTTGTGGCAGGTACTGAGCGTGAGTTGATTGTGCTCTCTTTGTCAATGAAGTGCTAAGATGGGAAAAATAAGAGCTCCCTGAAAAAATTCTGCAGAACAAAAGGAAGGAACATAATCTGAAGCTTTGAAGGAAGAGCCCCCTGTGAATGTGAAAGGAACCAGAAAAAAATGAAAACAAACAAAAAAACATTGGGCATGCTTAATAACATGTAAAATGATGTGGTTCCAATGAAATAGGAAAGACAGCCCATAAGCAGACAACAAACTTAGATGAAAGGGCAGCAGGTTACAAGGGGGAACAGGCAACATAGGAAGGATGACTGGAAACTAAAATGCAATAGCAGAACCTGACATTGCACTTTGAAGGTCATAGATAAGAAGGAGTTGAATTTCATACTACAGATGAACTTGTCTGTGGAGGACAAACTTGAGAAGGTCTCACCAAAAAAGGACAAGGATAAAAATGATGAGAACAAACATTAGTCAAACTCGAACGGTGGAGCCCAGTAGTATGTGTTTTAATAAGTCCTCCAAGTGATTGAGTCCTGTTAAGTGGGAACTAGTGCCCAAGACATCGATTGTATGTCATGAATTAACTGCATTCATATTTCTGCCCTGTGATTCTAGAATGGTACCAGTTATATACCATGCTTGGAAAAACTGAGAAAATAGTTAAGTCTTTTGCAGTGACCTCTGGTTCAGAGGAGGAGCCCCTCAGTGAGAAAGGTTCTTTTACATATTGTCAGCCCTGCCCCTAAAAAAAGACAAAACCTGTGTCTTGTCTTCTGTCAGGTCTGCCACCTACAATGCCCCATATGTACTCTACATCTAATGCATCTTTAAAGACGGAAAGTTCTACCCTATATTTTTTTAACAGTCTTAAATACCACTATGATTACATGTGATTTTTTTTCCTTCATTGACTCAGTGCATTCAATCGTTACTACAAATTTGGCATTTATTCTTTTTTTTTTTTTTTTTTTTTTTTTTTGCCGTACGCGGGCCTCTCACTGTTGTGGCCTCTCCCGTTGCGGAGCACAGGCTCCAGACGCGCAGGCTCAGCGGCCATGGCTCACAGGCCCAGCCACTCCGCGGCATGTGGGATCTTCCCAGACCAGGGCACGAACCCTTGTCCCCTGCATCGGCAGGCAGACTCTCAACTGCTGCGCCACCAGGGAAGCCCCTTCTTTCTTGTAATGGGATTTTATATGTATCTTGGTTTTGAAGGCTAACTTTTCATGTCTCATTTACAAACGTTGCTTAATATAAGACTCAGTGAACTCTAGCTTTTGAAAATGTAATCCTCTAGATCTTTGGCTCTCAACCTTGGCTGCATTTTAGAATCACTTGAGAATCTTTCAGAAGTCCTGGTGCCCGGGCTTTACTTACCTCCCGAACCATTAATCACATATTGGAGCAGGACTCGGGTATTTTTAAAGCTCCCTTATAATCCCAATGTGAAACTAAGGTTAGGAACTGCTGAACTACTAGCAATTCCCAGCTAGTGTGTAGTTCAGTGTTAGCTGTGGACCTTTTTCAAAAAGGCAGTGGTTCTCACAGGTTAGCTCATATCAAAATCCAAGGGCTGGAAGGCAGTGGTTCTCACAGGTTAGTTTGTATCAGAATCCAAGAGCTTGTTAAAAGGCAGACTCGGGACTTCCCTGGTGGTGCAGTGGTTAAGAATCCGCTTGCTAATGCTGGGGACACGGGTTTGATCCCTGGTCCGGGAAGATCCCACATGCCGCAGAGCAACTAAGCCCGTGCGCCACAACTATGGAGCCTGCTCTCTAGAGCCCACGCGCCACAACTACTGAAGCCTGTGTGCTCTACAGCTCACGTGCCACAACTGCTGAGCCCACGTGCTGCAACTACTGAAGCCCGTGTGCCTAGAACCCATGCTCCACAACAAGAGAAGACACTTCAATGAGAACCCTGCACACCACAATGAAGAGTAGCTCTCACTCGCTGCAACTAGAGAAAGCCCACGCGCAGCAACAAAGACCCAAAGCAGCCCAAAATAAAATATTATAAAAAAAAATAAATAAAGATGGACTTAAAAAAAAAAAAAGGCTGACTCCTCTCACCCCCCCAGTTCCAGTTTAGTCAGTTTGAAGTGTGGTCTAAGAATTTGCATTTCTAAAAGTTCCCAGTTGATGTCGATGATGCTCGTGATAGTGGGGGTGCCTCACTTTAGGAACCACTGCCATAAAGTGTTGAGAACTTGCAGTTAATTCAAAAGGACTTTATTTTCAGAATTTTTAGTAGAATTTTAGTATTATAGGTAATTGTTTTATGGATACATTTTAAATCCTAATATAAAAGTATGAGACTAAGATAGGGCAAATATAGCTTACGAAAAGGTAGCCAAATAGTTTTGTCTCTGTCTTGATCTTGATTCTGATCAATGAATTGTTTCTTGTAAGAAAGAATTATAAGAAAACTTGAACAATCCAAAAGATGGCGCCATAGAGCTTGATTTTTATGTAATTTTATTTTTTCTTTTTTCCTATAGAAAAAAATATTTTTCCAGCAATGAAAATGACAGTTTTACTGTCTCTTGTTGTGTACCATGAAGAGTAACACAGCACTTTGTAGAGGGGATGACTAAATTCTATTATGTTTCAGATTTCAGAAATTCAAATGTTTACTTGATATTTTGATATACAGTAAAATAAAAATGTTTCTGAGTGGTTCTCCACTTGGTTAATTAAAAGTATGTAAGATTATGTCATTACGATGTTTTTGAAAGAGATGAAAAATTATTTGAATAGCAATTTGAAAGAATAATTCATTGTTTCCTAAGAAGGAAGAATTTTAGTTTCCTTTACCCTTTATTTTAGAAATCTAGTCATATTTTCTCAAGTTAATATATAATGGAAAGGCAAATTTGCTTTAAAAGTTAAAATTAATTTTAAGTAGATACAGAACAGAAAAAAATCTTATTTTTATTCTGTATGTGTAGTACTGCCTACATTTCCCTCCCAACTGAATTGGATTTTTAAAACTTTTAAGTTTCTTTCCTTTTCCTTTTTCCCTTTCTTTGTCCTTTCCTCTCTCCCTTCCTCCCTTTTCTCTTCCCACCAATGCATTTTACAGTAGAAACAAAATTAGCTCCCCCAAGCCAACTCAGAATATGTTTACAATATGGTATTGTTTTTGTGTTTCTCAAAGTGTCCTAAAAATGCTGCAAGCAAAAAAAGGGTTTTGTGATCAATGTAATGGAAAATTAAAAGTTTTAAGGCATACTTTAGAAGGGGTATACTCTAATGAATAGAGAAGGAGTGGGAACTGGATTGGAAACAGTGAGCATATACAATCTCCAAAAGACTTTTTGGGACACAAACCAGCCATGTGGAAAACTGACTAGTGCTCAGTTAAATGGGAGCTACTGAATCAGATTGAGTTTAGCTACAATTAATGTCACTGAGACATGTTCTTATGAGAAGAATTACTACAAAATGATGTAGTATTTGCATATAACCTATGCATATCCTCCTATATACTTTAAATCATCTCTAGGTTACTTATACTGTGTAAATGCTGTGAAAATACAATGTAAATAGTTGCTGTTGCACAGCAAAATTCAAATCTTTTCGGAACTTTCTGGAGTTTTTTTCTCAATATTTTGAATTCACAGTTGGTTAAATCTGCGGGTATGGAGGGCTGAGTGTATTTTGGATATTAACCCCTGATCAGTTATATGGTTTGCACATATTTTCTCCCATGTCATAGGTTGCCTTTTCATTTGTTGATGATTTCCTTTGCTGTGTAGAAGCTTCTATCTGATGCAGTTCACGTTTATTTTTGCTTTTTTGCCTTTGCGTTTGGTGTCAATCCCCCAAATCTTTGCCAAGACCAGTATGAAGGAGCTTATTCCTTATGTTTTCTTCTAGGAGTTTTATGATTTCAGGTCTTACATTCAAGTCTAATCCATTTTGAGCTGATTTTTGTGTATAGAGTGAGGTCTAGTTTCATTTTTTTCCATGTGGATATCTGGTTTTCCCAACACCATTTATTGAAGAGATAGTCCTTTCCCCATTGTATATTCTTGACTCCTTTGTTGAAAATTAATTGACCATATTGTGTGGTTTTATTTTGGGGTGCATTCTCTCTCTCTCTCTATTATTATTATTATTTTTTTGGTTCCACTGGTCTGTGTGTCTGTTTTTATGCCAATACCATAGTGTTTTGATGACTGTAGCTTTATAATATGATTTGGAGTCAGGAAGTGTGATGCTTCCAGCTTTGTTTTTCTTTCTCAAGGTTTCTTTGGCTATTTGAGGTCTTGATTATTCTGTATCTGTGAAAAATGCCATTGAAATTTTGACAGAGATTACATTGAGTTTGTAGATTGCTTTGGGTAGTATGGACATTTAAACAATATTCATCCGATCAGTGAGCACAGAATATCTTTCCATAATATGTGTCTTCTTCAGTTTCTTTCATCAATGTCTTAGAGTTGTGAGTGTATAGCTCTTTCACCTCCTTGGTTAAATTTATTCTTAGGTATTTTATTCTTTTTGATCCAATTGTAAATGGGATCGTTTTCTTAATTTCTCTCTCTGAAAGTTATTTGTGTACAGAAACACAACTGATTTTTGTGTATTAATTTTGTATCCTGCAACTTTACTGAATTTGTTTACTAGTTTTAACATTTTTTATGGCATCTTTAGGGTTTCCTATATATAATATCATGTCATCTTCAGATATTTTTACTTCCTTTCTGATTTAGATCCTTTTATTTATTCTTCTTGCCGAATTGCTCTGGCTAGGACTTTCTGTGGTGAATAAAAGTGGTGAGAGTGGGCATCCTTGTCTTATTCCTGATCATAGAGGAAAAGCATTCAGCTTTTCACTGTTGAGTATGATGTTAGCTGTGGGCTTGTCATATATGGACTTTATTATGTTGAGGTACATTCCATCTATACCTAATTTGTTGAGGGTTTTTATCATAAAAGAATGTTGAATTTCATCAAATGCTTTTTCTGCATCTATTGAGATGGTCATATGATTTTTATCCTTCATTTTGTTAATGTGGTGCATCACGTTGATTTCACATATGTTGAACCATTCTTGCATCTCAGGAGTAAATCCTACTTGATCATGGTATATGATCCTTTTAATGTATTGTTGAATTTAGTTTCCTGATATTTTGTTAAGGATTTTTCCATCTGTGTTTATCAGGAATATTGTCCTGTAATTTTCTTTCCTTACAGCGTTTTTGTCTAATAAGAACGGTAGACATTCTTATTGCTAAGGCTGCTTGTGTAGATCAAGGTTACTTGATTTCAGATACATGAATATGAGACCGGTATGCATTGAACTCTGATTCTTATTTGTCCTTTGTCGGTTTAGGGTGGAAGCAGCCAGTTGTTAACTGTGATGAAACTAGACCTGAAGCAAATGTACAAAGATAAAGGATAATCAGTCAGGGACTTCCCTAGCAGTCTAGTGATTAAGAATTTGCCTTCCAGTGCAGGGGGTGCGGGTTTGATCCCTGGTCAGGGAGCTAAGATCCCACATGCCACCCGGTCAAAAAACCAAAACATAAAACAGAAGCAATATTGCAACAAATTCAATGAAGACTTTAAAAATGGCCCACATTGGGCTTCCCTGGTGGCGCAGTGGTTGAGAATCCGCCTGCTGAAGCAGGAGACATAGGTTCGTGCCCCAGTCCAGGAAGATCCCACATGCCGTGGAGCGGATAGGCCTGTGAGCCATGGCCGCTGAGCCTGCGCGTCCGGAGCCTGTGCTCTGCAGCGGGAAAGGCCACAACAGTGAGAGGCCCGCGTACCACACACACAAAAAAAGGTCCACATCAAAAAACCTTTATAAAAACCCAAAAGGATGATCAGTCAGAGACTAAAGCAAGGTACTGCAGTGCAGTTGCCCTGGGAACTAAAAATAAAAGGACTATACTGACAGGCAAAGTTGTGTTGTGGAGAAAGCAATAAAATATATTAAGAGAGGAAGAATAATCAGACAAAAAAGGATATGGGGAATTCCCTGGTGGTACAGTGGTTAGGACTCGGTGCTTTCACTGCCAGGGTCCAGGTTAGATCCCTGGTCAGGGAACTAAGATCCCGTGGCATGGCCAAAAAATAAGAGCCTCCTTTAAGACTGAAGATTAATAACACGGCAGGATCTGTGAAAGGAAGAATAGAGAAGAAATTTCCCTTGGATTTCTAAGTGTTCAGAATATGTACTTATGTGCATTCATTTTCATTTGTGTCACTGTTGGCATTTCTCCAAGCCTGGATGGAGATCTTTTTCTTGATAGAGAAGGGTAGGTGCCTCCCTTTCCCCCATGGGATTATCTCTACTTAGATTTCCTTCTGCTTTATTAGGGGTTGCTTTTAGTTGCACAATTTCTCATAATAGATTTTTAGGGTTATTTAGTTTCTCAGTGAGCCTTTTTCATAGGTAAGCATTGGGTTCTATTTTTCAATACACAATGGATTACCCTCTAACAAATGTTCCTATGCTGTTTAACTCCATCTCATCCCTTGTCTGTCTTATTAGATAGAGCCCTTTATTCTCTCCTTGCCTCTACTCTTTTCACCCTGGCTTTTAGCCCAAACATATCTAAGTAGAGAATCGGAAAGTGCTTCCATTTACTAACTAGGAACTTGGCTTTACTGCCTGCCCCTGCCCCATCTCCATCCCCATTTTAAGGTATTGATTTCTGGGAAGTAGAACTTTTACTTTCCAGGAGTGTGGGTATTCTTGGCAACTTTCACAGATTTGCAGATTCTCAGATCTACAGGGAGTTCTTTTCCATTTCCTTGGCCACTTCGTGTGGGCATATTGGTTAGGTTTTTGGTTCATTTCCTTTTTAAATATGAAAGCACCCTAGGTTCTTGGTCAAGTGGCAGGCACCTTTCCTCTGTGCCCTTCTCATCCTGTCTCCATTTTATCCCCACTATGTTGGGTTGGATGATTTGTGGTCTAGAGAGCTCTGTGTCTTATTGAGGAGGCATCAGATTATTTCACAGAGAAGAAAGGGGAAGAGGAGCTCCTTTTGCCCATAAAATGAGCTCATTCTCCTAACGATATATGGAGGTAGGAGATCTAAGACTAAGTAGAGGTTCATTATGATTTTAGCAATAATATGAGGTTGTTCTCAGCTATTTCACCCAACCAGCAAAAATTTCTAGATGTCTGCTATGTACTAGATACTGGTTAGGCTCTAGGGATAGAATAGTGAGCAAGATAGATATATTTTCTTTCCTTATGCAGCTTACTGTCTTGTGAGGCAGGTACAGAGTCGTCTGGGAATACATAAGAGTACTGGCCTCAACTGTGTGTGTATGTCTGAGTACTTTAGTGATGGAGATGGTGTAGGGAAAGCACCCTGGAGGAAATTTTATTTAAGCTGAGACTTAAAGAGGAATCAGCCAGGGACAAACAAGGTGGGCTAGTGGAGGAATGCGCTATGGTTGGTACAAGCGTGTTAAGGGGTTGATGCAGTGTAGAAGAACAGTGTGTGAGTGAGAAGATAATAGTATATGTGAAGATGAGAGAATTCATGTTTGGGAAATTTAAGTGTGCCTAGATTTGGGAGTATGAAGGAGATAGTGGTTCAGTTCTGAGGTTAGAGAGGTGAGCAAGAAGCCAGATCAGTCCTCTTAGATATAAGTTGTTTATCCTGAGATCAAGAGGGAGAGCCATTTTAAAGTGCTTTTAGCCAGGAAAATGGCTTGAATGGTGCATTTTAGACAGAGAACTCTCTTGTGGGAGGAACAGGTTGTAGGGAGGTTAGGATTGGTTGTAAAGAGATGATTCAGGAAGCTCTTGCAGGGATCCAGCTGGGAGATTATGGTGATTTTGAACTAGCATGGAGATAATGAAGGGGGGTGGATATTAGATAGATTTAAGGGAGATACTTAGGAGGAGACTTGGTGGGATTTGATGATGTATTGGAAGTGAGAGAGAAAGGGGAGAAGGAGGCAAGGATGACTTCCAGGTTTCTAGACTGGGCAGTGGGATGAATGGTGGACTGTTTACTTAAGATTCGGGAGAAAGTGTGGCTGGGGAGTGGGTTGGGGGGAGAGAAGGGAGATGAGTTTAATTTGTTAGGTGTGAAGTACCTGTGGGCTTATCCACGTGGGAGTGTTCTGTATGAACAAAAGTGTTTTGTTGGTTATGCACATCTGGAACTCAGAGTGCTGCTTGGGCAGGAAGTAGAACTTTAGGACTTACAGAGGCACAGTATGCTCCAAAGTGTGTGCTTCTGCAACATGAATTAGCTCATAAGTGATTGGTAAATGGGAAAATGATGTTAGGATAATGCAAAAATTCTATTGATTCATATGCAGTTTTTTCTAGGCAAGGGGAGATAGGATAGTGGCAGTAGATATATAATCATCTAGACAGGAAAAGAGTGCTTAATTACCTCAGTTGCTGTACTGTGAATAGGCATTCTCTTGTCTGTGTTTTAAGAAAATTAAAAAAAAAAAAACCCACACAAACAAATGCCTGTTTCTGGGTGGACCTGCACCGTAAGGTGAACCCTCAACTCTTGGCACTTGATGTTTAATGGCGGTCCCACTGGCTTATAGCTGCACTTACACTGCTTTGTCTCAGCATGTGCCAGTCCTGCTCTGATTAAAGTATTGCCGTTCTTTCCACTTTATTTTTGTGCATTTTAAATATCTGCTGTGGCAGTCTCTGTTCATATTGAGCTGGTGGTCCTAATCAAGTCCCTGGCCTGCGACCATTTATACTTTCTGTTAGCACTCAGATTACAAAGTTGCATAGGTTTTGAGCGGACTGCTGAAACTCTATTTTTCTTATAAGCTCTGTGCAGTTTTGTAGAGCCTGAGGATTTTTTTCAGTAACTCATCATGTTATAGCAGAGAAACTTGTATTGAAAATTTGTCAGTAGAAAAGATAATGCAAGGAAATGTGACAGAAATAAAGTGACAACCAAAGTAAGTCCAGAATGGAATACAAAAAAAATGTTTATTGGCCAGAGGCAGAACAAGGAGCCTATAAAAGACACTAAAAAAGGGGGGCCCAGAGAGGCAAACCAGAAGAGTAGACTTGTCATGGGAACCTTCAAGTTGGCTTCTGTGCCCCAGAAATCTTTGAGAGTTTCTTTGCTTTGTGGTAAAGAACCATATTCCAGGTTTGTTTTGTACATCTTATTCACCAGACCTAAAATCGATCGTTTTTCCAAGGCAGCCCTGGTTACTTTTAGTAGGAAATGATGGTTAGCAATAATAACCTGGGCACTAGTTAAGTTGGTAATTGTTTCTAGGCCTTTTTGAAGAGAACTAAGAATATGTGTTTTATTTTTAAGAGAAAATAGGTCCTAGATCCTGAGTTCAGTACTTCCTATTCAAATTTAGATTCTTACTTCTTTGATATTTGTAACTTTCTTCTCATGTATGTTGAAAATCTTTATTTAAAAAAAATAACATTAAGATTGTGACAAATTTGCTTTGTCCTAATGTGTATAATAGTTTCAGAACAACAACAAATGTTATTATGAAGGATAGTCACTTGAAATAATTACTGTCTTTGCCCTATACCAAAATCGTTTAGTAACTTAGCTTTTTCATACTTTTCCAGAGTATTCAACTTGGTTCTCATGAAATAACTCTTTATTTGTGACTGACGTTTGGTAAACTCTGAACTCAACGATCAGAGAAATATCAGGTATATCAAAAAGTAGCCAGAGGGCTTCCCTGGTGGCACAATGGTTGAGAATCCACCTGCCAATGCAGGGGACACGGGTTTGAGCCCTGGTCCAGGAGGATCCCACATGTCATGCAGAGTGACTAAGCC
This sequence comes from Mesoplodon densirostris, assembly GCF_025265405.1. NCBI lineage: Eukaryota > Metazoa > Chordata > Mammalia > Artiodactyla > Ziphiidae > Mesoplodon > Mesoplodon densirostris. Next base: position 46,228,953 of record NC_082668.1, read on the forward strand.
CGTGTGCCACAACTACTGAGCCTGCACTCTAGAGCCCATGCTCCGCAACAAGAGAAGCCACTGCAATGAGAAGCCCACGGGCACCGCAACGAAGAGTAGCCCCTGCTTGCCCGAAGACCCAATGCAGCCAAAAATAAAATAAATAAGTTTATATATTTAAAAAAAAGTAGCCAGAGAGTAGCTTTCAGGATGCTAGTTAATATAGATATTAGTTTTACAGAGTTAAGGGAAATTGTTGGTAAATCTGAGGTTGATTAAGAGCACTCCTGTTTTAATAGTTCTTCTTGTTTGAATATATGATATGAGGTAGTGGTTTCTTAGAGCTTCTCTTTTTTTTTTTTTTTTTTTTGGGCGGTACGCGGGCCTCTCACTGTTGTGGCCCCTCCCGTTGTGGAGCACAGGCTCCGGACGCGCAGGCTCAGCGGCCATGGCTCACGGGCCCAGCTGCCCCGCGGCATGTGGGATCTTCCCGGACCGGGGCACGAACCCGTGTCCCGTGCATTGGCAGGCAGACTCTCAACCACTGTGCCACCAGGGAAGCCCAGAGCTTCTCTTTTTAAACATCTATTAAATATGATTGGGATTGACATATGCACACTAATATGTATAAAATAGGTAACTAATAAGAACCTACTGTATAAAAAATAAAATTCAAAAAATAAATATAATAGACATTTAAATATAATATGTGGTATGTTATAATATATTGGGGGAATGTGCTTATTTAGGCAAAAACCTTGAGCAGCAATCCAGGAGATACGTAAGAGTTATTTCTAATTTATGTTTTGTTTTTTAAATTAATTAATTAATTAATTAATTAATGGCTGCATTCGGGCTGTGTTGGGTCTTTGTTGCCACGCGGGCTACTCGTTGTGGTTCACTGGCTTCTTATTGTGGTGGCTTCTTTGTTGCGGAGCACGGGCTCTAGGCACGTGGGCTCAGTAGTTGCAGTGTGTGGGCTTCAGTAGTTGTGCCTTGCGGGCTCTAGAGCGCAGGCTCAGTAGTTGTGGCGCACAGGCTTCGTTGCTCTGCAGCATGTGGGATCTTCCTGGACCAGGGCTCGAACCCCTGTCCCCTGCATTGGTGCCACCAGGGAATCCCTCTAATTTATGTTTTAATGTATGATGTACCAGAATTATATTTCTGCTCACTGGCTTTTTTAAAACTTGAGGTATAATTGACATATAATGTTTTAGGTGACAGCATAATGATTTGATGTATGTATATGTTGTGAAACCATAAGTTAACACTCATCACCACACATAATTGAAAAAAAATTTTTTTCATATAAATTTTAAGATTTACTCTCAGCAATTTTCAAATGTCTCTCTGATATTTCTGTTTAAAGTAAAACTGTACCTCCAAGGATGGTAGACTGTTAATTCATAAATAAATTAAATATTTCTACTGCAGTTATTTGTTTCTGCTGAATATATTTTTTGTCCAAAAATAACATGAATTATATGCATCCAAAGCAGGATAATGTAAATGCTCTCTGTAGTCTATCAAAATATATTAATATTATGTAATTGGTATGTTAATACTATTAATATGCAATATTAGCCTGTTAATGTGAGAAGCATAATAAAAATATCTTTGTTTTTACTGTGTAGACTGCTAATCTAAGGCATGTGGTCCCATAGATACATTATGAAACTTATTTTATGATTATGATATTAACTTTTATACCATAGTGACATAATGTGTGATGAAAATCTATTTGAATTTCTAACAGAAATATATACCTAATTTCAAAGAACCATTTATAATCTTGAATGATGGTGAGAGAAGACTCTCATGTACTCACTGATACTGAGATGCAGTGTTCATTCTGGACAGGAGCTTATTCTCTCTGATTAGAATTTAAATTCATGACTCTTTGTGTGAGCATTTGTCACATCACCCCATTGTATGCCTTTCTGAGTTTGTTGTTTTCTTTACTGTGGTTGTTGGCGCTGGTTACTCTGGCACATTTATTTTTATTTTTATTTTCATTTGGATCAAAAAGACTATTGTGAAACAATTTCAATTAGTAATATAGTACAGAGAACTCCAGTGTATCCTTCATCCACATTCCCTATTATTTCCGCATTTGTTTTATTTTCTCTCCCACATGTGTCTGTGAATAATTTTTTTCTGAACCATTTGAAAGTTGAATACATGATAATTCTTTATTGCTAAAATTTTCAGTGTGTATTGCTTAAGAATAAGACACCAAAATCAGGGAATTTAACACTGATGTATTATTATCTGGAACATTTCTTTTTCAGGCACCAAATTAAATTGTTCTACATGTGTTTTTGTTTTTGTGTTGGGGGATTAATCTTGCCATTAGTATAAATCATGGAGTAATTGACTATATATTAAATTAACTTTAAATATCTATAATTATCAATTTTTAAAAATGTGCTTTTTGTCTAGAATAGTAATATTATCTGGAAATATAGAAGCGATACTCATTTCTAGTTACTGATAAGCATATTTGCATTTTGAAGGATTTAATTGTACTTTTTAAGTAATTATAATGAGATCTTCTTTAAAAGCCGTAAAGCTATACCAGCCTTTTTCATCTGTTGAACAGTGAAAGCTCATCTAGCTCTAGTCTCTTAATTAAAAAAAAAAAGTCTTAGATCGCCTAAGTTTTGCATTTAAGAATGCCAAGCTTTAAACAAGTAGGGTATGAGTTTGACTACATTCATATGTTCAGTTATTTATGCTTATCCATATTAATATTCTCTGTACTAGATTATAAATATGGATCAGATTCATTTTACGTTATCTTCACAGTGTCAGTACAGTACTGCAATGAAGATTGTTTAATAATCCAAGTAAAAAACAAAGAATGTCAGAATGCTTGAGACACCATAAATATAAGGCACAGAAGGGTTAAATGTAAAATAATAGAAAAAGTGTTTACCAACACTAAAATAAAGCTGATACAGCTGTTTTAATATCAAATAAGGTACATTTTATGGCAAAAGCTTTTACTTGATATAGGACATTTCATAGTTATAATAAACAGGTATGACAAATCTAAATTTGTATGTCCTGTGAATCTTTCTATTGTGTATTTTTTCTCTTAGGCTTTAGTCATGTGATCTTATGTCAGATTATTTCTAATTGAATGCTGGTTATTTCTAATGGAGTTATTTCTACTTGAGTATTATTTGAGCCCTGATATAGCATAATCTTCCTACCGTCGTTTCTAGTAGGAATCTAGGCTAAGGGCACTAGCAATCCCAGATCATCTCAATCCCGTCAGGAATGGGAGTATTTGAAGCTGAGCATTTGAATCCAGGCCACCCTAACTTCTAATGTGTAACATTTTGGGGCCCAGTTCAGCAAGCCCTCAATTTCAGTTCTTATTCTCTTAGCAGATAGGGCTTAGTTCAGTCTGTTGAAAGCTATTCAGCTTTTCACCTTCTTAAGTTCAGTGTAGTCAGATTCTGAAAGTAATTTTATTGACTCTAATCAACTATAGAAAGATATTTTATAAATACTTGTCTAAAACTCTCAATTTATAGCAATATGAAGCTGAACAGAATTGCTTAATGAGTTTCATAATGTACAGTATGACACTGAGAAACAATGGGAACAAACCTCTGCCTCTGTGAAATAACTCTACTGGTGTGATATTTTCAAACATTTAAAAATGTTTAATCTTGCAAAAAAAATAGAAAGCCCTTAAAGGGGAAATAGACAAAACCACAATCCTAGGAGAAGATTTGAACATACTTCTTTCAATGACAGATGAAGCAGAGACATAAACAGTATATGTACATATATACACATACAATTTACATGCATGCACACTATTTGAACATGATCCAATAAACAATCCAATTAACATGGACTCAGTAACTGTAGATTTCATGTTCAATTCATGTGTGCATGGAACATTTACAAAAATTGGCCATAGAGTTAGTCTCAGCATATTCCAAAGGATTAATCTTACAGACTGTTCTCTGGCCCCAATGGAATTCAGCTAGTAATCAATAATAGACAGAAAATCCTGAATGTTTGGAACATGTTTCTGCTACACTTTGAGGGTATGGAAGGATTACTTAAATGGATTACACTAAATGTACCATAAACAAAAATAACAAATTCGATTGTGCTAAAATTAAGAAGCTCTATTCATTCCAAGACATCATTAAGAGAGTGAAAAGGCAAGCCACAGACTGGAAAATAGGTATTTGGAATACAGTCCCTTGTTCTCAGCAGGGGATTGGTTCCAGGACCCCCATCCAATGCTAAAACCCAAGAATGCTCAAGTCCATTGTATAAAATAGCATAGTATTTGCATGTAACATATGCATATCCTCCCATATATTTTAAATCATCCCTAGATTACTTACAATACCTAACACAGTGTAAATGCTATGTAAGTAGTTGTAAACGGTGTAAATGCTATGTAAATAGGTGCTGGTATGCAGCAAATTCCAGTTTTGGTTTTTTGGAACTTTTTGTTGGAATTTTTTAGAAAATATTTTTGGTCTGTGGTTAGTTGAATCTGCAGATGAGGAGCCGTGAATATGGAGGGCTGACTATACATATATTTGACAAGAAATCATATGAAGGATGTAGAAAGAATTTCTACCAATCAATAAGAAAATCCAATGGAAAAATGAGCAATAGATTAGACACTTCATAAAGAGAATATGCAGATGACCAAAACATGACAAAGCACTCAATTGCATTAATCAGCAAGAAAAGGAAGACTGAAACCACAATGAAATACTAACATATACTCACTAGAATGGCTAAAATATTTTCTATGTGAGTCTGTTTCTGTTTTGTGAATAAATTTATTTGTATTATTTTTTTAGATTTCATATGTAAGTGATGTATGATATTTGTCTTTCTCTGTCTGACTTCACTTAGTATGATAACCTCTAGGTCCATCCATGCTGCTGTAAATGGCATTTCATTCTTTTTTATGGCTGGGTAGTATTCTATTGTATATATATACCACATCTTTATCCATTCATCTGTTGATGGACATTTAGGTTGCTACCATGTCTTGGCTATTGTAAACAATGCTGCTTTGAACATTGGGGTGTATGTACCTTTTTGAATTAGAGTTTTTTTCTTTTCCGGATATATGCCCAGAAGTGGAATTGCTGGATCATATGGTAACTCTATTTTTAGTTTTCTAAGGAACCTCCATACTGTTCTCTGTAGTGTTTGAACCAATTTACATTCCCACCAACAGTGTATAAGTGTTCCGTTTTCTCCACACCCTCTCCAGCATTTATTATTCGTAGACTTTTTCATGATGGCCATTCTGACTGGTGTGAGGTGATACCTCATGGTAGTTTTGATTTACATTTCTCTAATAGTGATGTTGAGCATATTTTCATGTGCCTGTTGGCCGTCTGTATAGAATGGCTAAAATGTGAAAGAAAATTTCAAGCATTGGTGAGGATATGGAATACAGACTCATATTGCTGCTGGAGTAGAAATTGGTACTACTGCTTTGGAAAATTGTTTGATCTCGTCTTTTAAAGTTGATTGAATTAATACTCTGATGCAACAGTTTTACAACCCAACCAAAATGTATGTACTTATGCCCCAAAAGACATGTGTAAGAATGGTCATTGAATCGTTATTTGCAGTAGCCCCAAACTGAAAAACCTAACTAGCTATTCACAGTAGAATGAAAATAGTTTATTCATACAAAGGAATGCTGTACAATGAAAGAAATTATTGCTGCACACAACATGAATAAATCTTGCAAACATAACATTGACTGAAGTCAAATAAATAATACTCTATGGCTCTATTTATATCAAGATCAAAACCTGAAAAAGTTAATCTCATTTTGTTAGAAGTCAGGATAGTAGTTACCTGAAGGATGGGGAGGGAGTAGTGCCTGACAGGGTGCATAAAACAATTTCTGATAATTTTTATCTGGGTTTTGGTTACAAGGATGTGTTCATTTTGGGATAATTCACTGGACCTGTGTGCTAGCTGTTTGTACTATTTGTGTACTTTCGATTGTATATTATATGTCAATTAAGAGGGAAAAAAAAGCTAGTGTGGCTGACAAGAGTGAAAGTGAGGAAAGTGGAGAATGGTAGACCATAAGATCAGGGAGATAGAAAGGGACCAGATCATGTAGGGCCTTATCAGCCAGGATGAGGAGTTTCAGTAATATTTTAATGTGATGGGGAGTCACTGGAGAGTTTTGGGCAGGAGAATGACATGAACTGAGTTACATTTAGTAAGTTTACTTGGCTGCTGTGCAGAGGATGGGTTGTGGCAAAAACAGAAGCAAGAGAGACTAACCCAGGCAAGAGATGATAGTGACTTCACGTAGGGTTGCAACAGTGGCGATGCAGTGGCCCAATCCAAGATATATTTTGAAGTTAGTGCTATCAAGACAGGTTCATAGATTAGATTGTAAGATCAGAAAGAAAGGATGATGCTGAAATTTTTGGCCTGAGCAGCTGGGTGAATGGTGATCCTATTTGCTGAGATGGAAAAGACTGAGGGAGCAGCATGTTCAAAGAGAAATCAAGAGGTTTACTTCTGATGCATGAACATTGAGATACATATTAGATGTTTAGGTGGAGATGTTAAGTAAACAGCTAGATATAAAATTCTGGAGAACTGGGGGTGGGAAAATAATTTGTCATTAATGTTACAGTGCTTAAAATCTTGGGGCTCTTGGAAGAGATCACCTGGGGAATGAATAGAAAGAACAGAGTACAGGTGAAGTGGAGTAGCGGGATGATATCTGATCATTGGGGCAGATCAACATTTTGATGTCAGGGAGAAGAGAAAGAACAACTAATGAGTTAGAAGGAAAACCAGGAGAGTGTAGTGTCTCAAAGCCAAGTCAGGTGTTTTCCTGAAGTAGAGAGTGAGCCACTGTCAAATGCTACAGAGATATATAATTATGTGATAAATGAAATTTGACTACTGGGTTGGGTAGGATGCAGGGAGAGTTAGGAATTGGAATAAATTTTACATTTGGGGAATGAATCTGTATAACCAGTTGTTGATATAATAAAACTTGAAGACTGAAGCCTTTTTAGTCTAGTAAAGGAGTATCTGCTAAGATTAATAGTTAATAGTATGTAATGGTAAATTTTGGAAATTTCAAGGGGGATTTAATATAAGCAACCTATAATGGATTCTTTTATATAAGATACAAAAACTAGATATGAATCTGCCATGAGAGTGCTACACCCCTTTCAACGTGGATCAGTATTATGTCCTTAGTATCTCCATGTCAGGTGGCTTGAATTTTCCCGGTCTTCATTTCATCTTAATTGAAAGGCATTTTAAATTGGCTCCTAATGGTACTTGTGCCAATGACCTCTTATTTGGAAAGCTTTTCATTAATAACTTCTTACTAAAATTTTGAAGTCTTTGACTTTGTTCATTATTTTATCAGCCATGGCTGAAACAAAACAACTGAATCAATGAATATGGGATTATAGCTTCTACATGAAAGAGTACAGGGCTTATAAATTTCTTTCTTTCTTGAATTTAGGGGTAGGGAGGGCCCTCTGTAGAGAATTTGGGCTGTTAGTGGTTCTTTTGCAAACGAATGAGTGTTCCAGAAGATATAATGGGAATGACTATCAGGAAGAGCAGTGTTAGGAAAAAGCACACAGCAGTCTTGGGATGAATTTATTAGAGGCCAGAGGCCTAAGACAGCTATTGTGTGATGCTGAATCATGACAGAATCTGGGTCTGGTTCTAACTGAAAATGTGGTGAAGAGACATTTTTAACTGAAAAGAACAGGAACTCACCCAAACAGATCCAGAAAAGAGAAGGGAGCAGTTAAGAGACAAGTGCAGGGAACAAATGGGAATCCAAAGACAAAAACGCAGCATAGCTTGTCTTCCTGAAAATTGAACTGCAAGTGTGGGCTTAAGGCAAGTTTGAGTAGTGCATTTGCCTGTTTTTCTCTCTCCAGCTATTTCTGTTTGCTTTGTTCTCTGTGTTGTACAGGCTACATGCCGCTTCTCAGTTTTTTCTTCGTCACCCCATATAATTTCAGCTTTCACTTGGCTGTCATGTCTTCTTCAGCTCAAATTTCAAATGACCTTTAAGCTTCTTTGGCTGTCATCAACTCACAGCTGCCCACTGTGTTTTAGGTTAAATACCAAAGAGTGAAAATCTTGTCTAATACACTTTTCTTCCTCCTTTGCTCCCTGGGCCTTAGAATTCTGGTTAGCCTCCATTGACTGTCCTTGGGTCCACTGCCAGTCTCTAGTTCAGCCACTGCTGGCGAGAGGGCAAAGTCTCTGGGCAGAGCAGATTCCTGCAGAGAAGGGGCAATGACGGGATGGGCAGTGGCCTACTGTAGTAGGTCCTCCTCACTTTAAAATTCCATGATTAATTGAAATTGTAAAGGCTTGGAACTTGGGAGAAGTAGCATGAAGGCCCTGTGGCTAGTGGAGTGAGCATGGAAAGAGTGGTGGGAGATGAAGTCAGAGAGGTAGGCTCCTGGGCCATATTATGTAGAGCCTTGCAGGCCATGGAATAGAGTTTGAAGTATGTGTGTATCTCACATAAATATCCACATCTGTTCAAATATGTATTAGAGATACATAGGGAAGAATCTGAAGGGTTACATACCAAATTAATAACTGTGTCTTTGAGGAGGGAGAGGGCCGACTGGGATTAGGGTTGTGGTTGACTTTATATATGTTTTATGAAGAGGGATATAGTCATGTGCTGTTTGTGGAATTCAGAGTTAATTAGAAGAGTCAGGGTGCAGTAACTAGAGGAGTAAGGTTAAGAGGCAGGGTCAGTCAGTAAGGCCTGGAGATCTACCTGCTGTGCGGACCCAGACAGGACCTAGTTCTTCTGAGCCCTAGGACTGAAAACATAGTCTGAAAACTGCGAATTCAGGCCAACGCTCTTAAGTTCTTAGCAAGACAGTCCCGAACACTAATAAGCTTTCAGCTACATTGTGTTAAACTAAAGCAGAGAATAGAATGTGAGGCAAGGGTTCTTAAAATAATATAAGAAATTATTAATAAAACTAGTAATGTTTTACTTTTATTAAAATTTAGGGCCTCCCTGGTGGCGCAGTGGTTGAGAGTCCGCCTGCCGATGCAGGGGATACGGGTTCGTGCCCCGGTCTGGGAGGATCCTATATGCCGCGGAGCGGCTGGGCCCGTGAGCCATGGCCACTGAGCCTGCGCGTCCGGAGCCTGTGCTCCGCAACGGGAGAGGCCACAACAGTGAGAGGCCCGCGTACCGCAAAAAAAAAAAAAAAAAAAAAAAAAAAAAAAAATTTATAAGATTTTATAATCTTGAAGTGGATAGTCTAATTTGGGTTAATGTTATCAGATGATTTTGTCATAATAGAATACTTATAACATGATATTGACTTGTACAAAGAGTATCAAACATTGTAGATTTAACTTATAAATGTTAACTCCAAAGGATGTAGCTAGTGCCTGAAGAATTTTATTGATTTCCATGCTTATTTATATGGTCTTTTAAAATTTAAGCTTAGCATACAGTACATAAAATTTATAAGAAATTGCATGTGTTTTTGAGTATTTTCTTAAGGTTTAAAAGTGTCAACAACTTTTAAATGGTTGAACTGAGTATGAAAACACTTGAAAGGCTTGAGGAAATTGTAATGAAAAATTAGAAGAGTCAAACAGAGATAAGGCCTTTTCTATTTAGCTTATACTTACTTACTCTTATTAGGTGACTGACATTGTTCCAAATATTTTACGTGTTTTAACTTGTTTAACTCTGTGATGTTAAAGATAGACTACACTAGTTAAAAAGGAATAAGAATGAGTAGAACTAAACAATCTAATAGAAGTTCTGAATAATCTGAAAAACATAACATAGGAAATGTATGTCACAATGTGAGCACTGACAAACTTGGATACTTTGTAATCACATGTATACCTCTTATTTTATTCAAATATATCTGTTGATTCAGAGATGACTGTTAAGTTTGTCATTTTCAGTGACATTCAACAAGTCAGAAATAGACTTCAGCCAAATCTTTTTATTTTGTAAAACTTGTGTTTAGTAATGGATTTTTAAGAGTTAAATAGTTACTAAGTGTTGTATCTGAGAAAAATGATGTTGCTAATTTTATTTGATGAACTATGTGAATAAATAAAATGTGTTAATATTCTATTTAAGGCTACTGAAATTTGCTAGAATAGCTTGGTTATGCTTTTTTGATGATTGGTTCCACTAAGAATACTCAGTGGTTCTGGGAAGAGTCAGTATTCTATAATGCTGCATCTAGTTTGAAATAAGAGGGAATTGGGGAAGAGGACATGAAGCATAACATAGGATACTAATTGAAAACATTTTAGCTAAAACAAATCTGTTCCAGATATCAGGGATACCCATGTACTTTTCACCCAGAAAGTTCTTCTGAAATTGTGTGGTTTAGGGTTTGCCTCCCGTCTATCTCCTGAAATTCCTTTAAAGAAATTCTTTATGAAGAATTATATATAATATATATTATGTATATCTTTGTATATGATATAATTTACTTGGTTTATAATGTTTGTGAATGTGAGGTTTTTTTTTTAATCCCCGCAGTATTTTTAAAACAATTTTTTGCCTTTTCCCTAGGGAGTTGGTCTCTCAGTTCATGGGCAATTCCGAGTGGCTACTGAAAAGTCTCTTTTTGCAATGCCAGAAACAGCAATAGGTAAAAAAAAAAAAATAAAAAATAAAAAAAATTCATAATTACTTTTACAATTATCATCTTTTGATACATTTCAGATTACAGTTATTGAAGGAATTGATGGAATCTTGTATGAAAGAACTTTTAAAAAGAAATTATAATAGGAAGATACCTAAAAGTTTATATTAGCTCATACTTGTATCTGAAAACACAAAGGCAAACATATTTAAACTGGAGACGCTAGCGCACTGTAGTCGATTTTATTTATTTATTCTTATTGAAGTATAGTTGATTTACAATGTGTTAATTTCTGCTGTACATGTCTTTAATTTTAGATGAAAGATTATTAGAGGAAATATCTTGCATTCAGATCTATGCTCCATTTTGAGTTAACTTTTGTATGTGGTGAGAGGTATGGATCAAAGGTATAGATCAAAGTTTATTATTTTGCATAGGGAGATAAAATCATTCCCACATCATTTTTTGGAAAAAGCTACTATTTCTCCACTCATTGCCTTTGCACCTTTGTATGTGCTGATCTTGGTGCCAACATCACACTGTCTTGATTACTGTTGCTTTATAGTAAGTCTTGATCAAGTAATGATAATCCTCTAATTTTGTTCTTTTTTTTTTTCTTTCAAGTTGTTTTGGCTCTATAGATCCTTTGTATTTCTATGTGAATTTTAAAGTGATTTTGTAAGTTTCAACAAAAAGCCCTGTTAGAATTTTTATTTGGATTGTCTAGGATCTATCAATTTAGGGAGAACTGATATCTTAACAATGTTGAGTCTTCAGACCTGTGAGCAAGGTATATCTTTCCATTTATTTAGGTCTTCTTTAATTTCCCTAAGCCATGTTTTGTAGTTTTCAGTTTCTTATACATCTTTTGTCAGATATTTCCTTAAGTTATTTCATATTATTCAATGATATTATAAATGATATTTAAAAAATCTAGTTCTGATGTTAGTTATCAATATATAGAAATATAATTGAGTTTTGTACTTTGTATCCTGCAAACTTGATAAACTCATTTATTCTAGTAGATTTTTTGTAGATTGAATTGGATTTTCTAAATAGATAATTATGTTGTTTACAAATAAAGTACATTTTACTTTTTTCTTTCCCATCTGGATACTTTTTATTTTTATTTTTTCTTGCCTTATTCCACTGGGTAGAACCTCCAATAATACAATGTTGAACAGATACGTTGAGAGTGGGCCTTCTTGCCTTGTTCGGGATCTTAGGGGGAAAACATTCAGTCCTTCACCAATTAAGTACAATATTAGGTATAAGTTTTTCATAGGTGCCCCTTATCAGGATGAGGAACTTTCCTTATGTTCCTAGATTTCTGAGGGGTTTTATTAGGAATGGACTTTAGATTTTGTAATTTTTTTCAGCGTGTGTTGAGATGATCATTGGTTTTTCTTTTTTAGTTTGTTAAGGGTGGATTACCTTGATTGGTTTTTAAACATTAAAGTAACCCTGCTTTGCTGGAATAAATCTCACTCTAGTATGATGTGTCCTACTTTTATTATGTTGTTGGGTTTGATACACAAAAATTTTATTTGGAATTTTTGCATCTATGTTCATGAGGGATATTGGTCTGTAGTTTTCTGGTAACATCATCTTGGTATCATTTTGCTTGCTTCATTTTGGTATCAGGGTAATGCTGGGTTCATTTCTGGAAAAGTTCAGGTAGAACTGATTCTTTTTTTTCTTTTTTCTTTTTTTTCTTTTTTCTTTTTTTTCATGTTTTGGTAGAATTCACCAGCAAAGCCATCTAGGCCTAGAGTTTTCTTTGTGGAGAGGTTTTTAACTACAAATTCAAAGTCTTTAATAGATGTAGGCCATTCAAGTTATCTATTTTTTTTTTCACAAACTTTAGTAATTTGGGTCTTTTAAGGAGTTTGTCCATTTATTAGCATAAAGTTCTTTTCCTTATTATCTTTTTAGTATCTGTAGAATATATAGTAATACCTGGCTCTCTCATCCTTTTTTTTTTTTGGTCATACCATGCAGCATTTGGGATCTTAGTTCCCTGACCAGGGAATAAACCTGTGCCCCCTGCATTGGGAGTGTGGAGTTTTAACCACTGGACTGCCAGGGAAGTCCCTCTCTCATTCTTGATATTAGTAATTTGTCTTCTCTTTTTTTTTCTGATCACTCTAATTAGAGGTTTATTAATTTTATTGATCTCAAAAGAAGTTTTTTGGTTTTCTGTTTTATTGATTTCTGCTCTGATACTTATTACTTCCTTCTACTTACTTGAAGTTTTATCTCCTTACTCTAGTCTCCTAAGGTGAAACCTGAGGTCATTGATATGAGACCCAGGTATAGAATTCTATTCTGATGTTTAAATGTCAGTACTTTAAAGATTTTGCTACACCATCTTCTCATTTATGTTGTTTTCCATGAGAAATCTGCTCTTATCCTTATCTTCGTTCCTCTGTAAATAAGTGTCTTTTTTTTTTCTTTTTTACTTTCTCTGGCTGCTCTTAAGATCTTCTGCTGATCACTTGTTTTGGTGTGCCTTGATCCCTTGATTATGACGTACCTTTTTGTAGCTTTCTTCCTGTTTCTTATGATTGTGTTTATTGGGCTAGTTAGGTTTATAGTTTTTGTCAGATTTGGAAATTTTGACATTATTTCTTCAAATATTTTTCTGTCCCCCCCACCATTTCCTTTTCAGGAACTCCATTTAAACTTTTGTTAAGCTCACTCATATATTGTTGATTTTTTTAAATTTCTTTTTTTAGTTTTAGATATTTGCTATTCATGTGTTTTCAAGTTCACTAATCCTTTCTTTTGCAAAGTCAAAACTGCCCTTAATCTCATTCAGGTATTTTTTAGCTTATACATTCATCTTAGTTTTCATCTATAGTAGTATCATTTGGGTCTTTTTAAAAAAATATATTATTTGTTTTTTCTTTTTCAAAATTTATTTTTGGCTGTGCTTGGGTCTTTGTTGCTGCGCGTCGGCTTTCTCTAGTTGCTGAGAGTGGAGGCTACTCTTCATTGCGGTGCGTGGGCTTCTCATTGCAGTGGCTTCTCTTGTTGTGGAGCACGGGCTCTGGGCACACGGGCTTCAGTAGTTGTGGCATGTGGGCTCAGAATTTGTGGCTTGTGGGCTTTAGAGTGCAGGCTCAGTAGTTGTTGCTCACGGGCTTAGTTGCTCCGTGGCATGTGGATCTTCCCAGGCCAGGGCTCGAACTTGTCTCCCCTGCATTGGCAGGCAGATTCTTAACCACTGTGCCACCAGGGAAACCCCTCTTATTTGCTTTTATTTAACTTTTTGAACATATGGTATATGTTTATTATAACTGTGTTGATGTCCTTGTTTGCTAATTCTTATGTTTATGTCAGTTCTGGGTCAGTTTTTCTCGTTTTGTTTTATTTGTCTTTATAGATAATGTTACAACATTTCAAACTTTATTCAAACACACAAGTGGTGGCAAAGAGCACAAACAAGTGACAGGCACAATTGCTAACGCCAGGATCAAAGGCCAGGAAGGAGCTCAAGAGAGCCTGTCGGTCCCTGCCTTCCCCACAACTTGCTGTCACTTTTCTTTTTTTCTTTTTTTTTTTTTTACTGGCGTATAGTTGCTTTACACTGCTGTGTCAATTTCTGCTGTACAGCAAAGTGAGTCTGCCATATGTATACATATGTCCCTTCTTGTTTGGATTTCCTGACTATTTTGGTCACCACAGAGCACTGAGTAGAGTTCCCTGTGCTATACAGTAGGTTCTCATTAGTTATTTATTTTATACATAGTAGTGTATATGTGTCAATCCCAATCTCCCAATTCATCCCCCCAACCTTTCCCCCCTTGGTGTCCATATGTTTGTTCTCTACATCTGTGTCTCTATTTCTGCGTTGCAAGTAAGATCATCTATACCATTTTTCTAGATTCCACATATATGCGTTGATATACGATATTTGTTTTTCTCTTTCTGACTTACTTTACTCCGTATGACAGTCTCTAGGTCTTTCCACGTCTCTGCAACAGTTCTGGATCAATTTTGATTAATTGTTTTATCATGTCATCATGGGTGGCAATTTCTTGCTGTTTTAGATTCCTGGTAATTTTTGACTGGATTCTAGACATTGTAAGCTTTACTTTGTTGAGTGCTGGGTATTTTTGTATAGATGGTTCCCAGCTTATGGTGGTCTGACTTACAATTTTTTGATTTTACGATTTTACAGTGGTGCAAAAGCAATATACATGTAGTAGAAACTGTACTTTGAATTTTGAATTTTGACCTTTTCTTTGGCTGGCCATATCCAGTACCATACTGTCATGTGATGCTGGGCAGTGGCAGTGAGCCATAGCTCCTATGCAGCCACACAATCACAAGGATAAATAACTGATACTTAGAACCTTTTTGTTTTTCACTTTTAGCATAACAGTCAATAAATTATATGAGATATTCAACACTTTATTATAAAATAGGCCTTGTGTTAGATGATCTTGCCCAACTTTAGGCTAATGTAAGTGTTCTGAGCACATTTAAGGTAGGCTAGGCTAAGCTATGATGTTTGGAAGTTAGGTGTATTAAATGCATTTTTGTCTTATGGTATTTTCAACTTATGATTTGTGATGGATTTATCAGGATGTAACCCCAATGTAAATTGAGGAAGACCTATATTCTTATAAATATTCTTGAGCTTGCTTCTGGGATGAGGTTATGTTACTTGGAAACAGTTTGTTCCTTTCAGGTCTTTTAGTTTTTTTAAAAATTTATTATTATTATTTTTTTTAGATGCAAGGTTGAAGCAGTGCTCAGGCTAGGGCTAATTATTTCCTACTACTGAAATGAGACCCTTCTTTGCATTCTACTCAGTGCCCCCACGAATTCTGAGTTCTCATAGTCTGATTGGTGGGAGCAGGCACTATTCTCAGCCCTATGTAGGTTCCCAGTACTGTTCTCGATAATCCTTTCCTGTGGTTCTTTCCATAACCTCAGGCAGTTGCTTCATACACATGTGCTGATCAGTACCAAGCTGAGGACTTAAGGGAGACACTCTGCAGATCTCCAGAGTTTTCTCTCTGTGCACTTCTCTCCTCTCTGGTACTCTGTTCTGGGAATTCTGTCTGCCTCAGTCTCCCTGTATTCTTAGCTTTATTCCCCTCAAATCAAGGGCTGTTCTGGGCCTGGACATTTTCTCAAGGCATTAAGCTGGAGCTTTTGTAGAGTTTACCTCACTTGTTTTCAGATATTCAGAAATCACTTACCTTTATTGCCTGACGGTCCAGTTTGTTGAAAACTGACATTTCGTATATTGCATTTGTTTTTCTATAGTTATTTCAAGTAGGAGAGTAAATTTAGTCCCTCTTACTCCATCTTATCCAAAGTGTAATTCTCCTGGATGGCTACTTCAGATTAGATGGTTAAAGAGGTTTTCCAAGGAGATGTCCTTTAAGCTGAGATTTGAATGACAAGAGGGAAGCAGTTATATTAATGTCTTAGAACAGAATACTGTGGTGTTAAGAAGTTAGTCTAAAGCAAGAATAAGGCTTTACCTATTCAAGAAACCAAATAGAGTCAACTGTCTGAATCAAGGGCAGGAGTGTTATACTGTGCTCTTCAAGAGGTCCACAGGGACCCCTGGTGAAGAGTTTGGATTTAAACCTAAACATTATGGGAAACTGTGGGAGAGTTTAAAGCAGGGAGTGGCATGGTCTGGTTTACATTTTTTTTTTTTTTGCGGTACGTGGGCCTCTCACTGTTGTGGCCTCTCCCGTTGCGGAGCACAGGCTCCAGACGCGCAGGCCCAGCAGCCATGGCTCACGGGCCCAGCCGCTCTGTGGCATGTGGGATCTTCCCGGACCGAGGCACGAACCCGCATCCCCTGCATCGGCAGGCGGACTCTCAACCACTGCGCCACCAGGGAAGCCCTGGTTTACATTTTAATACCATCATTCTGGCTGCTTTAAGGATAATGGATTGTAGGGGGTGCAAGAGTAGAGAGGCTTATTAGGAGGTCATTATATTAATCTAGAGCTCTGCTGTCTGATACTGTAGCCACTAACCACAGATGGCTATTTAATACAAATTAAATTTAAATAAATTCAGTTCCTCAGTTGCAAAGTGTTTAATAGCCACATCTGGTTAGTGGCAGCATAGATTATAGAACATTTTCATCATCATAGAAAATTCTATTGGCTAGCACAGTTCTAGAGAGAGAGAATTTTAAGCTTGGAGTAATATGGAGCTATAGAGTTGGAATAGAGTGGATAGATTTAGAAAATGTTTTGGAGTTAACTTGCTTGCTGATATAATGAATCACGAATAACTCCTAGGTGTTTAGGTAGTGCTACTAGATGGATGAGGCCAATTAGGGAAGGAACAGTATGGTTGGAGGGATGAGAATCAGGAGTTGTGTTTTTGCCATGTTATATCTGGGATGCTTATTATCTATGTGGTTAAATCTAGAATGCAGATTTGAGAGTTTGTATTCAAGGGAAAAAGGCATAACTAGATAGACAGATTTGGGACTGTATTGGTCTGCTAGGGCTGCCGTAACAAAATACCAAGACTGGGTAGCTTAAACAACATTTATTTTTCCCAGTCCTGGAGGCTGGAAGTCCAACATGAAGGTGTTGGCAGGTTTGGTTTCACCCAAGGCCCCTGTCCTTGGCTTGTAGACAGCTGCCTTCCCTCTGTCCTCACATGGCCTTTCCTCTGTGTGTGCCCTCAGCGTCTCTTCCTCTTACAAGGACACCAGTCCTATTAGATAAGGCCCCCACTCTTATAACCTCACTTAACCTTAATTACCTCTTTAGAGGTCCTTTTCTCCAAATTGTCACATTGTGGGGTTAGGACTTCAGCTTAAGAATTTGGGGACACCATATGGGACACAGTTCCATCCCTAACAGGGACTGATCCGCATATAGGTATTATCTAAAGCTATAAGAGCTAAGGAAATGCGTGTGTGGGGTATCGGAGAGCCTCAGATGAGGCCTAGGCACAGCAGTGGGCACAGGTCCAGCAAGGGAGGTGGAGCCAGTAAGGGGAACTGGAAAGAAGCAGCCATTGAGGCAAAGGGCAAAGAGGGAGAATGTGGTGCCCTGGAACAGACAGAAGTGTTTTCACTTGGGCAGAGTGCTCTTGAGGTTCAGCGGCAAGTAGGAATGAATATTGAGGAACAGAGAGACGACCAGAGTGGCTGGAGTATAGTGAGTGAGTAGTAAGAGATGTAATTGAAAAAGTGGTCAGAGGCCTTGAAGACTGATAAAGTTATTATTTTTTGTTTGTTTGTTTGTTTGTTTATTTTTATTTTTGGCTGCCTTAGGTCTTTGTTGCTGCGCACGGGCTTTCTCTAGTTGCGGCGAGCGGGGGCTACTCTTCGTTGCGGTTTGCGGGCTTCTCATTGGGTGGCTTCTCTTGTTGCAGAGCACGGGCTTTAGGTGCGTGGCTTCTGTAGTTGTGGCACTCGGGCTCAGTAGTTGTGGCTCGCAGGCTCTAGAGCACAGGCTCTGTAGTTGTGGCGCACGGGCTTAGTTGCTCCGCGGCATGTGGGATCTTCCTGGGCCAGGGCTTGAACCCGCGTCCCCTGCATTGACAGGTGGATTCTTAACCACTGTGCCACCAGGGAAGCCCTAGGAACTTTTTTTGTTTGTTTGTTTGTTTTGCAGTACGTGGGCCTCTCACTGCTGTGCCCTCTCCCGTTGCGGAGCACAGGCTCCGGACACGCAGGCTCAGCGGCCATGGCTCACAGGCCCAGCCGCTCCGTGGCATGTGGGATCTTCCTGGACCGGGGCACTAACCTGCGTCCCCTGCATCGGCAGGTGGACTCTCAACCACTGCGCCATGAGGGAAGCCCCCTAGGAACTTTTTAACACGTAGAACTGGGAAGAATTTGAATGCTTGTATTTTTATCTGAATTAATTGAAGCAATTTTCAAATAGATAGGTGGATTATAAACCTAGAGGGTCACAATTGTTTAAGGAGCTCTTAAACACCAGAAAGTAGTGTACTGGCAAGTATTTGCATATATGCTATTTTTAGTTGTTGCCAGTAGAGAGAATAAGGGAATTTAAAAACTACTCATGGTTAAGAAAAGAGTAAGTGCAAGTGATTTAATTAGGTATAAACTTGTTCATTTAGTAAGACTAATGGTTATCACATCACTTTAAGTATCTTGAATATTAGATAATTGACTGTTTGGACATTGATTAAATGGTAATAATAATTTATCACCTAATACCCTTAGATTACATATATTTTTTCCTGTGCTTATCATTTGGAAAGAAAATATTTTTTCATTCTTTACCTACATTGAAGACTCTTAAAAGTAGTAGTAGAGATGAGAAATTTAAGTAATATTTATCAAGTAGTTATATCCAGAACATTGTGCCGTCAAATCCTTTATTGACTTCTATAGAAATGAAACATGAAAAATCTGAAAAGTACCCCTTAATTAAGTTAGCACAATTTATAGCAAGTCTTTTGTGACATTGGTTGCATTGTATATAGTACGTTGTAGTAGTGTGGTATAGTAATAATATTTTTACTGTAGATTCAGACTCCAGAGAAAAATGGCTCTTTGATCTCAAGTAAAGAGAGCTGAATTTATCTTTTTCCTTTGAATCATTGTCTCTTTTTGTTTTTAATTATAGGGTTATTCCCTGATGTGGGTGGAGGTTATTTCTTGCCACGACTTCAAGGAAAACTTGGGTGCTTCCTTGCATTAACAGGATTCAGGCTGAAAGGAAGAGATGTGTATGCAGCAGGAATTGCTACACACTTTGTAGATTCTGAAAAGGTAATTACTTGGATGATTGCATTTTGTGTTGTTTGGAATAGCTCATGGGGAGGCAGTATGAGTGGTTGAGATTACAGGCTTTGGCCTACATGGGTGTGAACCCTACATGTACCCTTAAAGCTGTGTGACCCTGGGGAAGGTGCTTAAGCTCTCCAATCCTCATTTCCTCATATGCAAAATGGAAATAATTATATCTGGATCTAGGGCTGTTTTGCCTGGTACCTTCAGTGAATATTTTTTAATGAATAATTATAGTCTGTGTAAAAAAAAAAAGTAATATTTTAAGAAAGTCTAATATATAAAAATCTGAATTTATGTATAAAAAGATAGGCTTTTATAAAGATATTTTTGAAAGATTCTTTTGTTAGTTTCCCTAGTGCATTTAAAAGTTTGTAAAATATGGTCTTAAAAACTCTTCTGAAGGGTATCTGTTGTGAGGGACACATATTACTTACCTTGGCCTTAAAACATTTTTCTTAAACAGCACGGTCAGTTTTCTTAGCCCAGGATAGCACAGTGGCAAAGGATGTGCAGATGGACAGCCTGGTTTTAAATCTTAGCTTGAATTTATCCTCTTTAGCCCCAGTTTTCCCATCTCCACAGTGAGGACGGCAGTTTTATCGTAGCAGTTGAAAGTCATTGTGTTAAATGTAACAGAAGGCCCAGTTCAAGGTGGTTTTGCCTCAGAACTCCCAGCAAGAGATTTGGGATTTTTCTGCTTCAGCTGGCTTAGCTCAGTCTTATTGGACTGGCTTGTGCCTGAACCACATGGGTGGGTGGAATACACTGGCTAATCTATCCTAGCTAATGTGCTCCATCCCTGGAACTGTGGGGTAAAGTCAGTTTCCCAGGAAACCCATGGATTTCTGATCTTGAGGGAGGGGTGTTATGGGATAGGGGAAGGAATGCTTTTAAAATGTATGAAGTATACAAAGTTGAAAGTTGTCCCCTTACACTGTTACGAGGGCCTTCCATCACATTAGCCTGAATTTTCAGATCTTTCTCTTTTTTAGATCTTTATGGGCATCCTTGGTCACATTGAGTAGGTGGCTGTCTCATTCTTCCCTTGAGCTGTAACAGGAAGCAAACACGGGTACTCCATTATTTGCTCTGGAGGGACACCCTTGATTATAGTGGAATTTGGTTAAGGATGGGGGAGAGAGCTGATCCACAGCCCTTTCCTCTCTTAGTCAGATTGCCCAGTAATATATGCAGTGCGTAGCCTACCATTTACAGGGCCTGTAGTGGATAACAGAAATGAATAATACACATTGGGAATGGGGCTAGAGGTGGGTACAAAAGATTAAAAACCATCTGTATCATCTGACAGAGTAAAGTATGGTAAGTGTACAAACAGAATACAAAGAAAGGATTCAACGGATTGAATCCATTGAAGGAAGAGCTTACTCATAAGAAAGGACTGGAAGTTTTCTCATAGAGGTTGCAGTTCAGCTGGGCCTTGAGATAGGTATTGTCAGAAGTTTTTCTGGATAGAGGAGACTTTAATGAGCAAGCCCCATAGGGGTAGGAAAGCATTAGCTGTGTTTTAGAAACAGTAAAAAGTCCATTTGGCTGAGTGTAGGAGAGGTATATGAGGGATATAGGGGGAAAGCTGTTGGAGGACAGAGGGAACGAAAAGTACCCACCGAACTGAGAAGGTATCTTGATACGAAAAAATGAGGCAGGCGGCTCCATCTAATCAGTGGATCAATGTGTTAGAGGGGAACTTATGCTCAGGGTGGCATTGGGCGGACAGTGATCTGGCAGCATTCGCAACTGCACTCTGCACTGCTGAGGGGCCACTGGGATAGTTGTATAGTTGACCTTTGGGTATGGGGATGTGTGCTTGGAAACGGGACATGCATTCCTAAATTGGGATTTATGAATGGGTAACTCGTCTCTTGGGCACTGGGAATACGTACATCAGTGAGAGTCTTCATCATTGTTTGGGGACTAACAGAGCATGGAGGCCACTTGCTCCTAATGATTATTAGCCGATGTCTATTAACTATTGATACAAAGCCCTTGATGACAGAGAAGTGATTTACCACACAGTACAGTCCTGGGTAGGGTCAGTGGAAGGACAGGAGGAACTGTATGGGCCCAAGATGGTGTCAGTTATGTTAATAGCCATACAAGAGTTAAGTGTGGCTATATTATAGACCTGTGCATTGACTATAGTAGCCATTAGTCACATGTGGCAATTTTCGTTAAAATTAATTAAAATAAAATTTATAATTGGGATCTTTAGTTGCAACACTGCGTTTCAAGTGCTCAATAGCTAGAGGGAAACAAAGATGAATGTCTCTATTTCTCCTCTTCAGTTTCTTTGGTCTTTATCCATTCCTTGCAAGGCAGCATTTACTTTGTGGGAATGTGTGTGCCTTCAACTTCAGTGAAAATTGCCTTCATTGACTCAGCTGAAGGGAGAGCATCATAATTTTAAGACAAGGATTTTTAAAAAGAATATAAGATTTCTAAAGAAAAAAAATTCTGCATTGCTGTGGTGTTTTAAATGTTTTCCTTTTTCCCCCCGCTGTAGTTGGGCATGTTAGAAGAAGATTTGTTAGCCCTGAAATCTCCTTCAAAAGAAAATATTGCAGATGTCTTAGAAACTTACCATGCAAAGGTAATCTTGTCAGTATTCTAACCACAGATTTTAATGCATGGGGAAAGGGAAGTGACTGAAAAATAAGCAGTTGGTGAATATTATAGTTTGTGGATATAAATAAATGCACTGGGATTTATTTACTTTAAAGCTTGTTGGGAGTATCAGTGCTTCACAGTCATTAGGATGGCCATCTGAGAAGATGACTTCTTTACATGCAACTGCACAGCTTGTTTTCTCATTGCTGGTGAATTTCAGTGCATAGCCTTGTGATTGGCCCTTGCAAGGGCTTTTTACAACACACTGTGACATTTGTGTAATGGAAGTTCAGTGTTGATGCTATTTGTGGAGCTGCTAAAGTGAAACTCTGGTCTATATCGAAATATAATAATAACATACATTGCAGTGTTTTCTTTTAATTCCTTTTGTTGTCTAACTTCAATTCTCTTTTAAGAGCCAAGAATCTATAAAAATGCTACATGACTTCTAGTTAAACATGATAGATGCCATATATGCTCCCTCCTGAAACCCCACTAAAATTGTAGTAAAGGAATAAGAAAGGCAGGAATCCACAAAGAGAAATAGAACAGAAAAGGAGACAGTGGCAGGCATGAGATGTCAGGATTTTGGAAGCTTGAAAGTGGAATGATGAGGGCCACTACTTTAGACCTGAGAACACTGAACTCAGTGGGGGAAGCCAATAAGAAGTAAGCCAGTTCTTTCTGTAGACTCTTTGTAGGGTACCAGCTCCCTCTGACAGGCCTCGCTGGCTAAGGGCAGGGATAGGTGAGGTGCTCTACTGAAAAGAGGCAGAACATATTAAATGGGAAGAATTCTGGCCTCTTTTCCTAGTTGGTTTCCAGAACTCTTACGTACCATCTATCTAAGTTTGGGCAGCCATAACAAAAATACCGTAGACTTGGTGGCTTAAACAACAGAAATTTCTCACGGTTCTGGAGGCTGGAAGGTCCAAGATCAAGGTGCCCGCCTATTAGGTTCCTGGTGAGGGACCTCTTCCTGTTTTGAAGATGAATGCCTTCCTGCTGTATCCTCACACAGCAGAGAGAGAAAGTGAGCTCTCTCAGGTCTCTGCTTATAAGGGTGCTAATCCCATCCTGAGGGCTCCATCCTTTTGACTTAATTACCTCCCAAAGGCCTCACCCTCAGATACTATCACATTGGGATTAAGATTTCAACATGAATTTTGTGGGGACACAAACATTTAGTCAGTAGCACCATCCCACTCCCAAGCAGTTCATTAGAAGCAAAAGAAAACCTGTAGCTATTGACATTCGAGCACCCCTCTAATGAAAAAAACATCCAGGCCTGATCACCTCATAATGCGTCAGACAATTGACAGTCCCAAAACTGCAACTGACATTACACACAAAGCTTCCTAATTTTAGTGCTTCACGTAGAATAACAAGAATTGCCAGGCATTAAAAACCGGAGATTGGCTAAAATAAAAAATGTACTTGAAGGAAGTAGGCAATGCAAGAAGAAGAAGGAACCCTAACAATTATAGGTTTGGTTTTTTTTTTTTTTATCTTCATATAAGAGGAAAATATTTCATCTGTGAAATAAGAACAGATGTTACGAAGAGAAATAGTTAAAGAATAAAAAGAAATTTAAAATGTGACAGCGAAATGGGGGAAAACCTCACAACAGATTAGATTAAAATTGATGGATGAGGAAGACTCTAAGAGGATAATAAGGTGGAAAATGGAGAGAAAAGAAAATTAGGTATTATTCCAGGAGGTCCAAACCTGTTAGGAATTTGTAACAAAGGAGAGGAAATATTTAGAGAAATGGTACCCCACCCCCGCCCCAAATTACCCAGAACTGAAGAACATGAGTACAGATTCGTGGGCCCTGAATAGTTAGTGTATGAATATAAATACAGAGCCTGTGAGCGTTTCATCATATTTTGTCAAAGCATCTGACAGTCTCTTACGTTGTCAAATTGGGTAGACGTGGGATGGATTCTAGCGTGTGGGGGGTTGAAGCGCCTTCCCAAGGAGTTCTGTTAAATGTTTGGGTATTAGGCTGTAAGTGAAGCCGTCTTGGCCTTCTCTTAGTCAGTGTTTTCCTCAGTGATTTGGATGAGAATGTTGATGGTGTTTTGATCAAACTGATTTGAAACTAAGAAACTAAGTTAAATTAGGTAAACATGTTTGTGAAGAAAAAAACCACTTCAAGTTCAGAGTGATCTGTTTAATAGTAAAAATGTGAAATTTGATAGATGTGTGGGGAAACCCTCCATGTGTTTTCCTTTCCTTCTCACTACTACCACATTCACAACACTCCTGACTCCAGACGTGTTGGTTTTCCACACATCAGGCAATTCTCCACGACACAAGCTGGGTGTCTTATGATTCCTTTCAATGCTGACACTGTCTACCTGAGGTTCACATCAGATCCCACAACTTAACGGGCCCAGTCCCACAAGATGGACCCTACTTTACACACCAGTCACAAATCCCAGGTTGTCACCTGTACTTCTCACTGACTGGCAATAAATTGGGGTTCTCATGACCCCCTCCTTGGGTTTGATAATATGCTAGAATGACTCACAGATCTCAGGGAAACACTTAACATTTGTTGGTTTATTATGAAGGATATGAATGCACAGCTTGATGAAGAGATACATAGGGTGAGGTCCAGAGGGGCCTCAAACCCAGGAGCTTCTGTACCCATGAAGTTGGGGTGAACCACTCACTCTCCCTGCATGTTTATCAACCTAGAAACTCTCCAAACCCCATCCTCTGGAGTTTTTATGACAGCTTCATTATATAGGCATGATTGATTAAATCATTGACATTGGTGATCGAACCCAATCTCCAGCCCTTTTCCCTTCACTGGAGGTGGAGACGGGGGTGGTGTGGGATTAGATAGTGGAGTATGGTACTGCAACTTCCCTTGGTTGGTTGCCCTGGCAACCAGCCCCCATCCTTAGGGCTTTCCTATAGTTACCTCAGTAACATAAACGAAGGTGTGATTGAAAGGGGCTTGTTGTGAATAACAAAAGACAACCATTTCACCTTTATTTCAGGAACCGAAGACAAAAGACTAAATATTATAACAAAAGGTGATCTACTTAGGGATTTTCATGGGTTTTTGGGAGCTGTGAGCCTGGAACAAAAGGCCAAATATATGGACGAAGACCAAATACATATTTTTTATTTTAAATCACAGTATCACAGTAGAGATAATTGTATTTCAGTCCAAGGTACCAAATTCATAAGTACAGGATGGGAGAAATGTAGCCTACAATGGCACCATTTTTTAAAAAAAGTTTTAACTGCCCAGTGTAAATCACAGCATAATAGGACTGCCCCAAAACTAACCTAGAGTTAGTCCTGTTATTTAAAGCATTGTATCCAAAACAAGGGTATGCGGAACCTTGTTGTACTTTGCTATGATTCAGCCACATCTACAGCTAAGGTACATGTACCACACTTTAAGAATGACCTTGATAAACTGGAATTTGTACATAAGAAGGACCTGGATTGTGAGGGGACTCAAAACTGCACTGTGTGAGAAAAGATTAACTCAAGGGGGATTAACTAGAACTATAAACACGAGAGGGCTGATTTTTGGTTCAAAAAAAATTTTTTTTTTAATCCTAATTATAGTTGTTCAAGCACTTATGAGTTCTTTTCTGAGGTAGTGTTTTTTTTTCCCCTGGAGGTCAGTGCTGCGGGGATATTGGGGATGTGGTAGGGATTTCTATATCAGACAGAAATTGGGGCAGGATGACTTCTCAGGTCCCTTGAAATCCTTAAATTCATTGACACACTTTAATGATAACATAATCATATATAATGGCATACAAATAAAAATACAAGAACATTTTTTGCTGTTGATAGTTTTAAGAGCTAGTCTTGAGTAATACATAGTGTCTGAATTTTGAACATATGGTAGTAGTTATTTATGAGACTGGATGTAATTTGAGTGAAAGTTGCAATCTGCCACAAAATATATCATTAAATATGGTGAAAATTTTAAGAATTTTTAAGATTTGAGTTGCTTCAAATTAATTAAAGATTTTTATTTTCAAACAGTCCAAGATTGATCAAGACAAGTCTTTTATACTTGAGGAACACATGGACAAAATAAACAGGTACTTAAAGAGAGGTGTCAATTATATCTGTTCCTTTGGAAAGACTATATTAAAATTAATTTACTAACTGTAATTGTGCTGTGTTTGATAATGCACCAAATTCTGAGATCAGATAACGCAATGTTTTTTTTAGTTACCTTTGAAAGTAGCTTCCTGCTCACTCCTTCAGGGGGAAATAAACTCATTATATTTAAGTTATCTATCATATTGGTTCATTTTAGTGCAAAACATTTCTTTAATGGGGAAGAGAGTCTAGAAAATAACAATTGAATTAACTTATCTTTTATCATTGTAAAGTCATCTTCTCTGAAGGTCTTATCAAGCTGATCAGCAAAACGTTTTGTGCAATGATTTGAGAGACGACTGACAGACTGACTTAAACACAAGAGGAGGAAAACTGTTGGAAAATAAGGCAACTATCATTACGTTTTAGAAGTATCAGTTTTTGACAGTTAAGACATCATTTACTTATGTATGATAGATGCAAGAAAGCAGAAGAGAAAATGTAGGCTTTATTTCCCACTAATGAAGGTAGACTGCAAATACCCAGAGAAACAATGTTCTATTTCATCATCCTGTAATATAGGTTGGAAATTTTTTCATTATTGAAATAAGGTTTAGGGGAAGCCTGTGTTTAGACTCATTGCTATCATGGAAAGAAGAAATCGCTTACACATTGTTGAAATCTTATGTTTCCCTTTTTTTCATAGTTGGTTCTCAGCCAATACTGTGGAACAGATTATTGAAAATTTACAGCAAGATGGTTCATCTTTTGCCCTAGAGCAGTTGAAGGTAATGTATAGATTGTTTCCGCTATGAGAGTGGTGAATTCTCGTGGTAGGGAAACCTCTGAGGGGTGTCAGAGCTCCGTGATGGTGACATAGCCCACTGCACAGTTTTTTTTCTGAACTCAGTTGAGCTACAGAAAGTAGTTCCACAAAACCTTTACCTAAACCCAAATGCCTTGTCTACCTGCTGGATATTGATAACAAAGCTAAGCTGTTTTTAGGTCTTTTGACTATAACAGAGAAGGACTTCATAGGCATGCTTCATCTCCAGTAGTCCTCCTTGTCTTGAGGGAGAAATGTTCAGGGATGTTTTTATTAGAAGGGTTGGATCAATGGAGAACAGTCACCTTATAATATATTGCAGTTGTGACATTAGTCTGTACGTTCTATTTAATGTGCAACACATCAGTATATGGTCTTTTTAGCAGTAGGTTTAATAAGAAAGTGATCCTTTCTAAACTAACAAGAGGCTCCATCTACAGCCATAGCCAAGTCCTAAGCAGTGTTCCTCAGTGTTAGGTACACTTTGATCTTTCTTCAACATGACTCAACGGGTAACAGCAGAACAAAAGCTGTTTTTGTGTAAATGAGTGCATATTGGATACTGACATTCATGGAACTATCATGTGACTGTGAAGCTTGGGGTACTTTAGACTTCTAGACAAAGGAAAGAAAATGTGTTTCCTTTTACTAGAAGGAGAAGGTGTTTCTCTTTATCTGATAGTATTTTTCAATTTACAGGTATAGTTATAGCATTTCAGTTGTCAGGTAACTTACTGACAAAAAATTTAAATTAAATCTTACCTGTGAAGATGAAAACATTTCCTCATTCTTAAGGGAATATTAATTTGTCTCTTAGGATCTTATTTAGTATTGGAATTCTATTAACTTTCAAGGATAGGCATAAATTAGAGTAAGTAGACCAGTCATATATTTCCCTAACTCACAAAAGTAGTGTTACTGTTAACATCTTTCAGGAATGTTTGCATAAATGTAGATAACCATATTATATTTCAAGGATTCTGACTTGAAATTTGGTTCTCTTGTTTTCAGAGCAATATAGAAACCAGCATGCCTGTTTGTTTGTTTGTTTGTTTTTTCAGCAATAGGGTTAAGTATGCACTTAGCAATTTCATTTGAAAATAGTCATGCAGCACATTACCTCATAGGCTACATATTGAATAGTATAAAAGCAGTACAGATAAGCAACTAACCATATTATTTTAAAACCACTGGCCTACCCCAAAACTGAGGGATAGGACTCAGATGGTCTTCCAGTTTTCCTCCCATTTCTCTGGCGATATGTTTATTCTGCATTCAGAAGAGGGTACTTGGCAAGCCACCCATCACAGCTAGGATCAGCATAAGCACCCTCACTGGAAGGACCGATTTTCATTTTTATTCAGTTGACCTGCTCTGTTGAATGAATGTGGCTCCACAGTATCAGCATCTGCTGGGAGTAACATGATGTGGGGATCAGAAATTCCCACTGAAGCTTCCCTGCCAGAGACTTAGAAACAGGGCTTCTTTTAATTATGTCAGCCAGAAACACACACCAAGAAACAACCCTGAAGGAGAAGACAGTTAGTGCTTCAGTGACAGGTTTGCAGATCACATGTTTGAACAACTTTTAAAGAAGATTCTAACACTTGTGTCAGTAAACCTCAAGGATTGCTCCTGACCCTGTGGACTCTTCAGGGATTCCTGTATTCCTTCTGCAGGTCCCAATGATCTAGTCTGTATTGATGTTTGAAGTTGCAACCATCTACTCCATGTCTTAGGGGTTCCTTTCTCTCTAGGATTGTCCGTCGGGAAGGACATAATCTTTTTTTTGAGAAGATGTTGGGGGTAGGAGTTTATTAATTTATTTATTTTTGCTGTGTTGGGTCTTCGTTTCTGTGCAAGGGCTTTCTCTAGTTGTGGCAAGCGGGGCCCACTCTTCATCGCAGTGTGCGGGCCTCTCACTATCGCGGCCTCTCTCGTTGTGGAGCACAGGCTCCAGATGCACAGGCTCAGTAGTTGTGGCTCATGGGCCTAGTTGCTCCGCGGCATGTGGGATCCTCCCAGACCAGGGCTCGAACCTGTGTCCCCTTGCATTAGCAGGCAGATTCTCAACCACTGCGCCACCAGGGAAGCCCAGGACATAATCTTTTCAACATACTTGCTTATCATTAAATAAAAACATACAGTTTTTATTTAATCCTTCAGATTTTTAACTGCCAGTCACTATAGGATAACATACGGGCTAAAAAAACTGAAAAATATGGGGAAGTTGTAAAGAAGTTCCATCTTTACAGCTGATGGAAAGTACCTTATTTTATGGCTTCTAATGTCCTTTCTTAGATTTTCCTCCTAAGTTCCAATACACTTTTTTTTTTCTTTTTCTTTTTCTTTTTTTTTTTTTTGCGGTACGCGGGCCTCTCACTGTTGTGGCCTTTCTCATTGCGGAGCACAGGCTCCAGACGTGCAGGCTCAGCGGCCATGGCTCACGGGCCCAGCCGCTCTGCGGCATGTGGGATCTTCCCGTACTGGGGCACGAACCCACGTCCCCTGCACCGGCAGGCGGACTCTCAACCACTGCGCCACCAGGGAAGCCCCTTTTTTCTTTTTTTAAATAATGCTGTGGGTTGGAATTCATCAAATCTCCTTTTAATCATTCTTTTGGTGTAGGTTGTTCATGGTGCCAAGCAATCCATGTAAGCTAATGGGATATTTAAATGCCCTGATGGGTAGCTTATATTAGAGAAACCTTAACCAAAGACTCCCATTGTGGTATTCGTGTGTGTGTGTGTGTGTGTGTGTGTGTGTGTGTGTGTGTGTGTGTGTGTGTGTGTGTGTGTGTGTGTGTGTGTGTGTGTGTGTGTGTGTGTGTGTAGGTAGTTGTGGTCAAATACATGTAACGTAAAACTTAACATCCAAACCATTTTAAAGTGTATAGTTCAGTATTGTTAAGTATATTCACGTTGTTGTGCAATCAATCTCCAGAATATTTTCAACTTGCATAACTGAAACTTTATACCCATTAAGCAGTAACTCCCCATTTCCTTTTCCTCCCAGTCTCTGGCAACCACCATTCTGCTTTCCTTTTCTGTGGATTTGACTACAATGGACAGCTTGCATAGGTGGAATCATACAGCATTTTTCCTATTGTGACTAGCTTATTTCACTTAACCATGACATTTCAGGTTTCACCCATGTTGTAGCAGGTACCAGAATTTCATTCCTTGTTTAAGGCTCAATAATATTCCATTGTATGTTTATGCCACATTTTATTTATCCATCTGTCTGTTCATGGGCATTTGGGTTGCTTCTACCTTTTAGGTCTTGTTAATATCGCTGCTATGAACATGGGTTTACAAATATCTGCTTTTAATTCTTTGAATACATACTCAGAATTGGAATTGCTACATCACATGGTAATTCTATTTTTAATGTGTTGAGGACTTCCACACTCTTTTCCATAGCAGATGCACCATTTTATGTTCCCACTGACAGCAGTGCACAGAGGTTCCAGTTTTTCTGCATCCTTGCCAACACTTGTTATTTTCTTTTCTTTTCTTTTTTTTAAATAGCCATCCTAATGGCTGGGGGGTGATAGCTCATTGTGGGTTTTTTTTGTTTTTGTTTTTTGGCCACGCTACACGGCTTGCGGGATCTTAGTTCCCTTACCAGAGATTGAACCCGTGCCCTTGGCAGTGAAAGTGTGGAGTCCTAATCACTGGACCACCAGGGAATTCCCTCATTGTGGTTTTAATTTTCATTTCCCTAATGGTTGGTGTATTAAACATCGTTTCATATGCTGATTGGCCCTTTATATTTTCTTTGGAGTTATGTTTAAGTTCTTTGCTCATTTTTTAATTGAGTTTTGTTGTTATTGTTGTTGACTTGTAGGAAGTGCTCTCCTGTTTCAACCTCCCTTTTCTGGTAATGAGACTAGCAAGCTTGCCAAAGTAAAGAAGGTTCTTCAGGGCCAATGAGAGAAGTATTTCTTTTCCAGAATTACAAGTGATGTCAGTAATCAAAGGAATCATGGCTAGAAGCGGTTGAGACGACCTCCCTTGCCTCAACTCTCGGCAAGGATACTAATCCAAGGAAGGAATTTAAATGGGTCACCAGTCCTTAGGAGGGCTGGGGAATGAAGTCCACGGCCAAGAGAGGCAGAGAGGCAGAGAAACAAGAGCAGAGAGCAGTGAGTCAAATTAGTGTCCAGGAAGGTGGTCCTGAGCAAATGTCCAGGGAAACCAGCGTTGCTTTTGACTTGTCTTTTAGGTGTTTTCTTGCTATTGATGTAGGATATCCTGTTGTGTTAAAGGCTTAGAGAGAGGGCGTATACTTTCCTTTTCCAGTACTAGAAAACTGTTACTAGGTTTTTTGGGATTTCTTCTTTCTAATCACTAATGTGAGATTTATGTATTTTTTTAATTTTAAAATGCTCATTTCATGAAGAGTAAATTAAACTCAGTTTTTACTTGAAGAAGTTAACATACAAGAATATGACAGGCCTCTATAAAGAATTCATGCACTGAAAAATTGGAGGAAAAATAGGAAAACTAAGAAAGATAACCAGGGCATAGATTTTAAGAAAGAGGAGCAGCAAAGTATTAAAATGAGAAATTAAACTTAAAAGATTACTAATCTTTCTGTAAGCTTTGAGAATTACCCGTATACTGTACTATTTAAAAATAAAGTGACCGATATTCAAGAAAATTGCTACAGGAATTGTTCTGCTGTAAACAACTAGAAAACTGGACAAAACGTATGAAACAAGTATTTGTAGACGTTGGACAATGCAGGCAGCACATGTGATTCCTGAGAGAAGGGAAACAAACAAGAGAGCCCTAAGATTGACTCAGCTTTCTTCCTGCAGGAGTTTCCAGAATATTGATCTGTACGTGTTATGGGTAAAACTCCACAAGAGCAGGGAAAGAGTCACAGGAAAGCAACAGTCTGAACAGTTGGCAAGTCTCACACAGGTCTGGGAAGTGTTCATGTTCCCATCAGCCAGAAGACTTACATTTTAGTAGTGGGCGTAAATTAATACTAGAGTAATACTTGCTCTGAACTCCCAAGGTAATTCAGTGGGGAAAAGATAGTCTTTTCAACAAATGGTTCTGGAACAATTGGATATCCATATGCAAGGAAAAAAAAAAAGTTTTTGACTCTTACCTTGCCCTTGTAGGGAAGGAAAAAATTCTCTATCCTCTTAGGTCCTCTCGCTGGGCCTAAGAATCAAACTGACATAGACAGATTAACAGAAGAGTGTACAGATTTTATTAAATTTTTACGTGTACATGGGTGTCTGTACAAGAGAATGAAGACCTCAGGAATGACCAGAGCAGGAAGCTTGTATACCTTTTAGACAAAGAAACAATAAATTTGTGAAGAATTGACAAGGCAAATAACTTCTGGCTAGGAGTAGTAAATGGTGAAGAAGTAACTAGGAAGATAAGGGTTAATTTAAGAAGGTTCGTTTGTACAGATTTCTTGGCCCCAAATTCCCTACCTCTGGTGATCAGAATGGCTTCCTTCCTCCTGGCACAGGGAGGGTACCTTTCACATGGGGGTTGTATCTCCTGCTTTCAGGAAGAAAAGGAGGGTCAGAGTGCCCTTCTTACACCTATTGTTTCCCAGGTGCCTTTAACTCAAAATAATCAATATGACAACATGGCGTTATCTTGGGGTGACATGCTTTGAGCTCCTTCACACTATATGCGATTCAAAATGTATTATGAACTTAAATGTAAGCACTAAAACTATACCACTCTCAAGGAAAACATAGGAGAAAATCTTGGTAACCTTGGGCTAGCTAAGATTTTCTTTTTAATGCAAAAAGCTGGAACTGCAGAAGAAAAAAATTGATAAATCTTTATTATAATAAAACACTTTTCCTCTTTGAAAGACACTATCAGAAAAATGAGGAAGCAACAGATTGGGAGGAAGTATTTGTAAAACATGTATCTGATAACAGGACTTTAATCCACCACATATACAATATAAGAATGTAAACAGCACAACTAAAAATGGGAAATCTGGACATGTCACCAAAGAAGATACATGAATGGCCAGGAAGCCCATGAAAAAATGCTCAAGATCTTTAATCTTTAGGAAAAGGCAAATTAAAACCACAGTGAGATGTTGCTGTGCATCCATTAGAGTGGCTAAGATTTAAAAGGTTGACAGTACCAACACCAAATGTTGGTAAAGATGTGGAGCACTTACAACTTGCATATTGCTGGCAGGAGAGCAGTTTGGCAGTTTCTTATAAAGTTAAATGTACACTTACTGTAAGATCCAGCAATCCCACTTCTAGGGATTTACCCAAGAAAAATGTAAACTTTTGTCCACACGGGTGCTTGTACTCACATGTCCATAGTAACTTTATAATAGCCCCAAACTGGAAACAATCCAATCCCTATTAAGTATTGAATGAGTAAACAGATTGTGATATATTCATACAGCAGAATATTATACTCAACTATAAGAAGGGATGAGCTGATACATTAAACAGCTTGGATGAATCTCAGAAGCAATATGCCAAATGAAAGAAGGCAGACACAAGGACTACCTACTGTGTGATTTTATTTTGATGAAATTCTGGAAAAGGCAAAAACCTGTAGGCCCAGAAAACAAATCAGCTGCCTGGGGATAGAACTGAGGGAAGTAGAACTCTTTGGGGTGATGGAAATGTTCTATATCTTGATTGTGGGGTAGTTGTACAACTGTATACATCTATCAAAATTTATGGACCTATGCACTTAAAATGAGTGAATTTTATCATATGTAAATTACATCTCAGTAAAGCTAATTATTTAAAAAATAAAATGATATGCCAAATTATGTTTAAAAAACAGTTTGACCTATAGAAGTGGGCATTATATTTGCTGAAGGTACCTATTACACTGTGCAGTTAATTGCTATTAATAAGAGTAACTGAATGGCAGTGTTGATGGATGCATTGTTCCTTTGGGAAAGAGTACAATAAACCTTAAGGGGAAAATGCATCAATTTATGTAGACAGGAAGAGAAAACAGTTTCCAGTCCACTGATGGAGCTTAGTGACCCTTAAGTGCTATCATGAGCATTTAGGATATCATCAAACAGGAGTACCTGCATCTTTAGATACTGTCTTTTCTTTTTTTTTGATTGTTAATGCTTTTAAGAAATTACCGGAAAAATCTTAAGGTTGCAAAAAACACTCTTCTTGGACTGGTTCTAAGCCTTTTATGAGAGGAAAGAAATATTAGTGCCCATTTCTTTAAAACAATATGACCCTCCAGAATGGTGAAAAAATATTTAAAAACAAAAATATGTGTGTGAAGCTGCAGTATTCGGTGAAGTAGACCAACTTGTTTAGGTATTTTGTGTTTCTATTGTTTTTTTGGTCAATCTGAACATTTCTGGAAAAGATTTATAGATATAAGTACATAATGTATAAGATGATTATTTAGAAAAATATTCACAATTCATAGCAAAACATAACTCTTAACTACAGTTGATATAAACTAGTTAAAAAAATCAAAGACCTGTTTAACAGACGGGATATAACAGGGGCTTATGCCGCTTGGTTTTAAAATAACAGATGATGTGATTTACTGTGGCTTAAATTCTACCTTCTACTTAATTTTATTCAATCCCAAAGACAAATGCTAAGAAATATTTCCCTTTTAAGCCTTAAAACAGCACAACAAAGCTTCACATATTTAGTGGCAGTGTTGAACACCATAGAAATGACAGTGTTATTCCATAAAGACCTCTACCTGCTTGTCCCTGTCCCTATTATGTGTCCTTTTCTCTCTACTGCTCCTGTCTTTCTGCTTTATTGAGTGCCATCTATAGCAGACTATAAGCTGCTGAGAAGCTTGCTTACTCCCGTATTTCCAGACACCTGTCACAGAGCATTTCACATGGTAGGTATGATGAATGAATGGGTAAGATGCTGTGCTGCCACTGAGTTTCAAAAATGAAAATTCAGTACCTGTTCTCAGAGGGAGTTCACAATCCAGTGGAATAGACACATAAACAAAATACGGTAAGTGCTACTAAGCTAGAGTCTTGCACAAATTATTGTGGGTGTCCAGAAAATGGTGGAAGGAGTCTTAAAGGCTTCACAGAGGAGACCTCTGAGCAGAGAATAAAAGATGGGAATGAGTTGTCAAGTGGCAAAGGGTATATCAGACAGGACAAAGCACATACTCAAAGGACAAATGTTAGGAGAATTCAGAGCTGGGAACAAGGAGTAAAGTGTCAGAAAATACGGCCAAAAAGATGATTGGAACCAGACTGTGAGGAGCCTTATGTTAAGCTAAAGAGCTTGAATTCAGTGAATTTTTTCTGAATGTGTATGTATTTTAAGAATTCATTTTTTTTGAAGTACAGGAAAGTTATAATGTATAGCTGAAAAATTTTTACAACATAAACATAATGAACACCCAGAATAAATTAGGCACTCGATATGTCTTATTGAGTCCCATCCCAGTCACTACCTCTCCCTAGGCTAACTATATACTGATTTTTAACACCATAGATTTTGTTTTTGAGTTATATATAAAATCATATAGTTTTCTGTCTTTTTCTCAGCATTGTATTTGTGAGGTTCACCAATGTTGTATGTAACAGTGGTTTGTTTTCATTGCTTTAAGTTTCCATTGTGTGATATATCACATTTTATTTATTTATTTCTACTGTTCGTGGACATTTGGGGTTTGTAGGTTTTTACTGTTAGAAATAATGCTGCTAAGGGCCTCCCTGGTGGCGCAAGTGGTTGAGAGTCCGCCTGCCGATGCAGGGGATACGGGTTCGTGCCCCGGTCTGGGAGGATCCCATATGCCGCGGAGCGGCTGGGCCCGTGAGCCATGGCCACTGAGCCTGCGCGTCCGGAGCCTGCGCGTCCGGAGCCTGTGCTCCGCAACGGGGGAGGCCACAACAGTGAGAGGCCCGCATACCGAAAAAAAAAAAAAAAAAAAAAAAAAAAAAGAAATAATGCTGCTATGAACAATTTTGTCTGTGTCTTTTGTTAACAAAGATATGCATTTCGGTATATACCCAGGAGTAGTACTACAAAGTCATCACATGTTGTTAAAAGATACACTAAAGCATATTAAGAATTTTGATAGTTTTTTTGAGCAAAAATTGATCTAAATCAGGCAGCACCAAAGCAGAAGTGGTAAGAAAAGCTCTACTGATACGAGCTTAGGGGAAGCCTTTTATGCAGAGGAGGTGGAAGCAAAGCAAGGAAATATTGATTGGCTGTAGCTTAAGCAGTTGCTTTAGTTGGGAAAGGCTTTGGCTATTTATGATCGGCTGTCCTTAGGTTTCGATTTTTTTTTTTTTTTTTTGCGGTACGCGGGCCTCTCACTGCCGTGGCCTCCCCCGTTGCGGAGCACAGGCTCCGGACGCGCAGGCTCCGGACGCGCAGGCCCAGCGGCCATGGCTCACGGGCCCAGCCGCTCCGCGGCACATGGGATCCTCCCAGACCGGGGCACGAACCCGTATCCCCTGCATCGGCAGGCGGACTCCCAACCACTTGCGCCACCAGGGAGGCCCTTAGGTTTCGATTTTTAACCTTGAGGCATTACAGGCTTAGATTTTGGTTTGCTTACAGTCTACTAAAGCATTAAGGGCACCTCAGTTAGATGGCCTCTGTTTAATTTAAAGCATGTACATTTATCTTAGTAGTTACTGTCAAAAAGTTTTCCAATATGGTTGTACCAATTTACATTGGATACTAAGTTGCTCTACATTCTCACCAACACTTGATATTATTTGTCTTTTTCATATTCGTCATTCTGGTGTATGTAAAATAGCATTGCATAGTGGTTTTAATTTGCATCCATGATGACTAATGGGGTTGAGCATCAATTCATACCTTTATTGGCTGTGGTATCCTTCCTTGCGAAGTGCCTATTGAATCTTTTTTATTATTACTGTTAATTTGTAGGAATTATTTCTATCTTCTGCTAATTAAGTCCTTTATCCAGTACAGGTACTACATATGTCTTCCTCCTGTTACTTGCCTTTTTTCTATCTTAATCGTGGCATTTATTGAACAGAAATTTTCTGTTCAAAATTTGGAGAAGGTTTCCTGAAGATTTGGGGCAGATCCATAACAGTCCATAAATGAGAGATTTCATTACAAACTCTTTACATTAACCAACTATAATGTAGAACAGGAGTTTGTTATTTTGGGGTTTTTGAGATCTGTTGTTTTAACTATGTTTATGTTCTTATGGCCTTTTAAAAAAGTGATTGGATATACTATTTTAGATTTTTCTTAAGTTAAAAATCCAACTATATAAAGTGTTTCTAATTATAGTATTCCTTAGTTTTTTATTTTCTAAGTGTCATTTGCCCTCGTAGAAAACATTGTTTCTACTCAAAATGTTTTCTGTATGCTTTCAAATAATTTGTTTTGACCTGTTTTGCACTGATTTATTTCTCTTGTGCCTTGCAAGTATTTTAAAGTATCAGCTATTCAAATTAAATAATTTTCTATAGTATAATATGAGCAAATGATTTATCCTTCTCCTCTGACCTCTATAATGTACATTGAACACTTCTTAAGTGGTTACTGTCTGTGGCTTATTTAAACTTTTATCTTGATGGCATTTTTAACGGTTCAATGAAAGTTTTTACAAGTAGTAAATTTGGTTTTTTAATGGAATGATTAGAAAGTTCATCTCATAATATATTAATAGATTGGAAATATGCTGTAGCCATTTTTCAGAGGAGAGCAAAATTACACCCATTTGTATTTTTCCTATACCTTTATGTATTCTTTTGAGTTAGATGAAGAATAAGCTAATTTGTTGCCTTTAATTAACTTCTTAAACTTTCATTTCCTGTTCATTGTCTTTACCCTGTATGTAATGTAAGTCAGTATCAGCTCTATTTTTTAATGCATTTTTAAAAAGTAAAATGGGGCTTCCCTAGTGGTGCAGTGGTTGAGAGTCCGCCTGCCAATGCAGGGGACACAGGTTCGTGCCCCGGTCCGGGAAGATCCCACATGCCGCAGAGCAGCTGGGCCCATGAGCCATGGCCACTGAGCCTGCGCGTCCGGAACCTGTGCTCCGCAACGGGTGAGATTAAAACTGGCAGAGCCTAGACTTTTAAAGAATGTTATACATGATATCCTTTTTTATAAAGGAAAGAACTCCAGAGATCATTTTCTAAGATCACTTAGTGAATCAGAGAAATAGTTGTTATAGCCCTTGAGTCAACTCTGAGTCCTACTTGGTAGAAATTTTCTAATTGTAATCAGTAGGCTTGTTGAATACTGTTTTTCTCTTGATAATTCATGTCAGACTATATATTATTGAGTGTTCTGGTAGACTCCTGAGGAGAGGGTCAGAGGCATTATCCTGAGTTTTCCTTTTGTGGTAAATTTCGTAGGACTTACTAAATAAAACTTAACCAAAAGAAGGGTTCCTAGGATTCTTACCCAAAAGGCAGTGATTATAGTGCTCATAATGCTTTGAGTGCAGGACCGTGTGCTGTTGATTATTGTCTCCCTTGAAGTGTCTAATGCATAATAAATGCTCAGTAATATTGTTGAATTGAGATGAGAATGTGAATCATTTGATAAAAATAAAGGAAAAAAGAAGTTGGCTATTTGATATACAGGAGACAGCTAATCTTTAAAGGGTCAGATAAATTGGTTAGAACACTGACCAGTGTTCCTCTAATATGCAGAAATGTGTCCATTCAGTTAGTTGTATGGGTGGGCGCAGGGTTGTATCCATACACATTTCTGGCTTAGCTGAAGATCCAAGGTCCTAATCATTATCAAAATTTCCAAAACAGTCTGTGTTCCCTTTATCATGAATGAAGCTGTGTTAGCTCCTTTAATGCTCTTCTATCATCCCTTCTTTGATTCCTCTAACACGGGGGTCCCAAAGCCCTGGGCCGCAGACTGGTACCAGTCCTCGGCCTGTTAGGAACCGCACAGCAGGAGG
The DNA here is from genome assembly GCF_025265405.1 of Mesoplodon densirostris. Classification (NCBI taxonomy): domain Eukaryota; kingdom Metazoa; phylum Chordata; class Mammalia; order Artiodactyla; family Ziphiidae; genus Mesoplodon; species Mesoplodon densirostris. Next base: position 46,267,830 of record NC_082668.1, read on the forward strand.
TGAGCGGCGGGCGAGCCAGCGAAGCTTCATCTGCCACCTTCCGTCGCCCCCCATCCCTGGCGTTACCTCCTGAACATCCCCCCAACCCCGTTGTGGAAAAATTGTCTTCCACGAAACCAGTCCCTGGTGCCAAAAGGGTTGGGGACCACTGCTCTAATAATATGTCCCACTTCCTTGTCAAGGGAAACGTCCCCATCTGTGGTCTTATTTCATCCTTTTCTGCCTACTCTAAGAACTAATTGCATCAGCCATCTCCCTCTTTCAGTATCTTCAATTTTACCTTCTTGAGTTAGTGGCATATTTTCTTCTATCATTTTCAAAGCTTTCCTACCCTTACAAAAAAGCCTTCCCTTGACTCTGTTTTTTTCTCAAGCTACTCTCCTGACTTTGTCTTCCTCTTTGCCATTGAAATTACACAAACAAGTTTTTCTTTAAATAAATAAGTAAATTTATTTATTTTTTATTTATTTATTTTTGGCTGCATTGGGTCTTCGCTGCTGCGCGGGCTTTCTCTAGTTGCTGAGAGCGGGGGCTCCTCTTTGTTGCAGTGGCTTCTCCTGTTGCGGAGCATGGGCTCTAGGCGCATGGGCTTCAGTAGTTGTGGCTCGTGGGCTTCAGTAGTTGTGGCTCGCGGGCTCTAGAGTGCAGGCTTAGCAGTTGTGGCTCACGGGCTTAGTTGCTCCGCAGCATGTGGGATCTTCCCAGACCAGGGCTCGAACCCATGTCCCCTGCATTGGCAGGAAGATTCTTAACCACTGCGCCACCAGGGAAGTCCCCACAAACAAGTTTTTATTCACTTCTTCACCTGACACAATGTCCTCTCCTCCATCTTTGTTCTTTTTGACGTTTATTCAGCCTTTGACCTTCTTGACTACTTTTATAGCCTCATATAGTATGAGGAAGTAGGCTTTGGAGTTGGCTGGCTTAGGTTTGGATTCCTGCTCTGTGTGACCTTGGACAAATTCATGAGTCTGGTTTCCTCATTTGTAAAATGTGCATATGTGTGAACATACTTGCCTGAGAGCTAAGGAAGATGTGCTCAATAAATGTTCCTTCCCTTCTCTGATTTGCTTGCTTTCTGACACATTGCACTATCCCGTATTGCCATGCTATTTATGAGGTGGGTAATGTTTATTATCTTCATTTCACAAATGAGGAAGCTAAGGTCAATCATGTAGGAGGTAGTGGAGCTGAGATTCCACCTCAGAGCTGTCTCACTCTAGAGTCCAAAACCTTAGCCTCTGTGCTGAAGTGCCAGCATAGTGAGTGGTTGGAGACTACAGTTTCTTCTTCTATTATATCTGTCTTGTGAAAACATCTTTTAATATTTCATGAAATGTCTGAACCAATGGAGCTTTTTATTTTTTATTTTTTATTTATTTATTTATTTATTTTTGCGGTACGTGGGCCTCTCACTGTTGTGGCCTCTCCCGTTGCGGAGCACAGGCTCCAGACGTGCAGGCTCAGCGGCCATGGCTCACGGGCCCAGACGCTCCATGGCATATGGGATCTTCCCGGACCGGGGCACGAACCCGCGTCCCCTGCATTGGCAGGCGGACTCTCAACCACTGTGCCACCAGGGAAGCCCGGAGCTTTTTAAATGAAATTTTCTTCCCTTTTTTTTTTCTAGTTTGTGTATATGGCACAAGCACAGACAACTGGGGACCTTAAGTGGCCTTTCTTATGAAATTAATTGGTAGCCAGGTGAGGAAGTATAGCGAGAGACAGAGTTTTGTGTCTAGATGGCACATAAAGTACCAAACTAAGAATTGAGGACATAGGCAGTTAATCATGACAATAGTCCTGAGTGAGGTACATAATTGTGAGCTTGCACACCACAGCCCTGTTGGAAAGGGAATTGTAGCTTCATTGTTTTTGCAGACTAGAAAAGATAGAAGGTAGCTGTGTCCCTCCCTTAAGTACACCTTTTAGCATTGTGAATGAAGTCCTTCTAGATCTTCATTGTGATAACATGAGCATTGCTTTGACCAGAGAAAACTACTGGGTTTGGCAATAAAATGGACCCATTACCTACTTGCCTATGGAAAGGATGGGCCCCCAGTACAGTATGCGGACTGCTGCAGGGTGCCATCATCCTTGTGGCCTGCAACCAGAAGGGTGAGAACATGGGGCATTGAATGGGATCATGTCCATACAGCACTGAGGGCAGAAGCATGAGTTCCTGCGAATATGAACTAGATTCATAAAAGACTTAATTGTTTCTCTCTCCTTCTCATCTTCTCTTCAGCATTGTGGCTGTAGGTAGGGTACTAATCTTCCCTCAACTTTTCCTGTACAGTAGTCATCTATTTAAGCTCTGGCAACTGCTTGGTAAGATATTGCCCTACCCACTCAGTCTGTTCTCTGAATCTGTTGCCCGATTTGAGGATGATACAAAGAACCTGGAATCTTGATGTGGGGAGTTCTTTGAACTCAAAAAATGAAATTCATGCCTTGGAGACAGTCGCTCAACAACATGCCTGAAAACTATATATTGCAATTATAAAGGAAAGGGCGAAAAAAAAAAAAAAGGAAAGGGCAAGCCTCAGATTTATACGCATGTAATGGGACCTCCTGCAGCAGCTGTTGTATTCACAGCCATACACATGTATTGGAATATCAGTAATAGCATCTTTAAATTCAGAAGGAAGTGGCGTAGCATTGTAGCCAAGGAGTCAGGCCTATATTTCTTATTTTATCAAATATTTAAGTACTAGAGAAGACCATGTCACAATACCTTGCATTATTGTCTCTCTCTTTACTTCCAAGGTAAGTGGATTTATTTTTACGTGAAGACTATAGTTCAGTTAAGACACTTTTCTAGAGTTACAAAGTGGGAAGGAGGAGCTACTGTATTTCTGCTCTTTCACTTTCTTTATATTATAAAGTGAAATGTCTGTCCTCTGATACATTAGTGCTTTGTGAGATGTGTATTAGTTTTATTTAGGCATAATCACTGCTTGCTTATTACATAGTCGAGATGATAATTTATGTCAGGCAGGCTACAAAATGTAGATGTACTTTATTACTTCAGTTATGGGTATAGGATTTATTCCACTTGTAGAATGATCTGTTTTGTTGTACTGGATTAGAAATTTTTGTTTGGTGCTTTGGCAGGATTAGGCTAAGGCATAATTTTATTTTTATGGGACTTTGTTGTATGAAAGTATTGTTAAGGAGCAAATTTTAATATGATTATATCAAAACTCAGGTAGTTTATTATAAGCAGTAAAGGAACTATTGGGCTAAAACTAGTAAATTTTTTCTCTAATAGGTAATTAATAAAATGTCTCCAACATCCCTAAAGATCACACTAAGGCAACTCATGGAGGGGTCTTCCAAGACCTTGCCGGAAGTATTAACTATGGAATATCGGCTGAGTCAAGCTTGTATGGTAAGAATTTTTCTTTAAAGTATTGTCATTTTCTAGTTATGAAAGTCATATATGTTCATTGTAGAACATGTAAAATATAGAAAATTTATAAACAAGAAAATGGAAACTATCTATAAATCTACTCTATGAAAATACAACAGGCCAGTTAGCTTAAGGCACGTGGGAATATTGGTCACAGATTGTTAATAAGCCTTTATGAAACAGCCGTTACCTTTGCATGTAATTGTAAGAAGGACTCTAGCCTCAAGTGAAATTCAGAATAGAAATTTTAACCATTTTTCAGGCATAGTCTCTGACCTTGGGCAAGAAGCATAAATTCTCTAAATCTAAATGCACAAAGGGAAGTTATTAGTCTATTATATGTTTTAATTAATAGATTAGCATTGAAAATACCATTATAGATACACTTAAAATAGGCAATAATCACATAGAATATTATTGATTTCATGAAATATTTCAGAGTCATAGTGATTTATTCTTCCAGATAAACCCTTTTTTTTTTTTTTTTTGCGGTACGCGGGCCTCTCACTGCTGCGGCCTCTCCTGTTGCAGAGCACAGGCTCCGGACGCGCAGGCTCAGCAGCCATGGCTCACGGGCCCAGCCGCTCCGCGGCACGTGGGATCCTTCTGGACCAGGGCACGAACCCCCGTCCCCTGCATCAGCAGGCGGACTCTCAACCACTGTGCCACCAGGGAAGCCCCCCCAGATAAACTCTTAAAAAAATTTTTTTTTAATTAATTAATTAATTTAGGCTGTGCCGGGTCTTTGTTGTGGCATGTGGGATCTTTTAGTTGCGGCATGCAGACTTATTAGTTGCAGCATGTGGACTCTCAGTTGTGGCATGCAAACTCTTCAGTTGCAGCATGCACATGGGATCTAGTTCCCTCACTAGGGATCAGACACAGGCCCCCTGCATTGGGAGCGCGGAGTCTTACCCGGTGGACCACCAGGGGAGTCCCCAGATAAACTCTTTTAAAGCAGAATTATCTCTTTTGTGTTATGTGTAGAGGACCCTTAGATTAATACGCTCATGGCCTAAAGGAAATATTATGTTTACTAACTAGAAAGCAGACATACCTAACGGTCTTCGATGTCCTGAAATAGTGAAGATATTCAAAATAGTTCATCCAACCATAAATTAAGCTCTATTAGTTATATATTGAGGTCACTCCATAGGATGTAAATGGCAGCTGAGGTCTTCTGTTTATTATGAGTAGGTACTATCCTAGGCACTTTACGTGCATTCTCTCAGTTAAATATTACATTATCTGTAGAAGGCAGGAACTATTATTGCTTCCACTTTACAGATGAGGAAACAGTGGCATAGAAAAGTAACCTGCCTAAGGTGGTGCAGCTGTTAAGTGGCAGAGACATGGCGTGTGAAACCAGATGGTCACGCTCCTGACCCCTACCCGGTACACTTCACCCAGTCCCTGTTTTTCACTGTACATTTAGTGTACTGCCTGGATTGATTGAGTCCCTCCTTCCTTCATTCTCTCAGCAAATATGTTTAGCTATGTGCCAGGCACTGTGCTAAGTATTATGCTGTTGTATGTCCTTGTTCTCATGGGATTTATAGCCTCCTGAGACTATAAAGAACAAGTAAACAAAATAAGTAAAAGAATTACAAATTGTGGTAAGTGCTCCAGAGGAAAACCTACAGGGTTGGTGATAGAATGATGTGAGGACAAGAGGGAATGGGGGAAGCAAAGGGAAACCTTTAAATAAGTAGGTCCAGGAAGACATCTTTGAGATGTCAGCTCATCAGTGACCTGAAGGGTGAGAAATGGGAATGTTGAAAGCCTCCTGGGTTTCAGCAGGGGGTGATTTGGTTTTAGGAAGGTAATTATTGCTACTGAATGATCATGGGGTTGGGGAGGGGATTCAGAGTGGATGTAGAGATCAGACATGAGTTTACTGCGGTAATCCAGGTGCAGAATAGTAGTGGCGTAGACTAGAGTGGCAGTGGAGAGAAGTAAATGGATTTCAGACAAATGTAGGAGATAGAATTGATAGGCCTTGATGGATATGAAGTAAAGAACACATTTAGGAACTGGAGCTTAGAGGTGTGGGTTAGAGATTTAAGTCTGAGAGACATTACGCCAAGTAAAAAAAAGAACACTTTGGAGGTTTATTTATTTACTTAACAAATAAGAGTGCTTACCATGTGCTAGGCACTAATACATAGGTAAACAAAACAGAGACATCCTTGCCCTCCTGGAACTTACTTTATAGTGGGGGAGATAGACTATAAACAGATAAATTTGTAAAATATGTATGTAGTATATTATTACAGGTGCTAAGGGGTACAAGTAAATCGGGAAGGAGGGTATGGAATACAGGGGGATAGGAGTTGAACTTGTAGATACGAAGACCAGAGAAGACCTCACTGAGATGATGTGCTTTGAGTGAAAACCTGAAAGAAGTGTGGGAGCGAGCCATGCACCTATCTGGAGGGCCCCTGACGTACAGAGCTCTGAGGTGAGGGGTGGCCTTTCTGTTCTAGGAACTGAAGGGGGGCCTTGCTGATGGAGTGGGACAGGGGTGGTCGGTGAGTGAGAAAGGAGGTCAGAGCGGACAGCGTAGGGAAGGGCTGTGCAGAGCATACATGGCCGTGGAGGTCTTTATAAGACTTTGGCTTTTGTTCTGAGTAAAATGGGAAGGCACTGGATGTTTTTTGAGCAGAGGAGGGACAGGTTCTTATTTTTAACAGAACTGATCACTCAGGCACTGATGTGTTGAGTTTAGAGTGGATAAGATCATATAGGAGAATGAGCAGTGGAAGAGAAAATGGACAGAGGTGGGAGAACCAGGAGAGCGTGGTGTCATGAAAGCAGGAGAGGAGTGTTTCAAGGAGGAGGGAACACTGCCACAGCCTCTAGCAGACGAGGATGAAGGCATGCTTTGCGTTTGGCAATACTGAAGTTACAGGTGATTTTGGCAAGCCATCTCGGGTGTGTTGAGGCAGAAGTTGCAGTGTGGTAAGCTGGAGGGGAAGTGAGTAAACGGGATGTGAAGAATTGAAGACTGTGTTCACAATGCTTTCTTCTTGAAACAGAAATAGGGTAGAAGCTGGGACTGTGGAATTAAGTGAGATTTCCTTTGGAAGATACTAGAACATGTTTGTAAATGATTGGGAATGAGCCAATTGGGAAAAAGGATTATGTCGATGATACTAATAATAGTTAACATTTACTGAACACTTACTATGTGTCAGATGCCGTGCTGGAATGTGGATTAAGATAATCTTAGGATAGATGTGTTGATATTACCATTTCATATAAGGAAACTGGGAGTTAGAGAAATGACTAGCCCAAGGTCACATAGTTACTGTGTAGTAGAGCCAGGAGGTGAACCCAGGACATTTGAACTGCATGCACTCAACCACTAAGTTATACTGCCTACATTGATGATGGCAGGAAAAGAGAGACAGGTGACCTTCTCAGGCTTAGTCCTTGAGAAGAGGGCATATGAATGGGAAGGCAGGGGAGGATTGGCCTTTGGCAGGGGTGGGTCCCTTCCTCCTTAGACGGGAAAGGGAAGGCATGTGCAGATGGCTGTAGTTGGGCTGCAGATGTTTTAGTGGGAAGAAGAGAATGTTCTGTCTTAGGGCGTCTTTTTTTCTTTTTTTAAAATAAAGTAGGTTAACTCATTAGCTGGAGAATATAGTGTAAAGAGTAGAACTTGCTAGGGGAAGAGGTTGAGGGGACAGAAGACAGTTGAAGTCATTACCTTGCAGTGGGGGAGAGAACATGGATCGTGAGGCAGTTTTCCATGCCTGTTTGAGGTTTCTGATCATGAATTTTAAACGAAGCCAGTCACAGTAGTATGATTTTTCTGCAGTAAGATTTTAGCTGCTCGAACACAGGCAGAGGTAAATAGTAGGGTTCAGCTGGTGCTGAGATTTTGCCAAGATAGAATAAAGGGCCGGGGGAAAGGCTTGAGGGAGATAAGGGCATTTTCAAGAAAAAAAAAATGACCGCATTAATGAACTGGGGAAACTGGGCTGGATGAAGAGCAGAGTGAAGCCAGAACAAATGGTGAGAAAGTCGCGTAGATCAGCGGAGCTCAGTTAAATCAGGGATTTGTGGCAGTGGAGATATTTGAGCAAATAAGAATAGGAGGAGGTGATCAGAGTGGGTTCTCAGAGGTGGTCCAGTCTCTGAATGTCGTGGCTCAGGGTGTGGCCACGGAGTGGGGGCTAAAGTGGCTGGAAGAGAGGAGATGATCAGGAATGAAGATGCCCAGAAATTCCGCATTTAATCTTGATTTTCTTTCAGAGAGGCCATGACTTTCATGAAGGTGTTAGGGCAGGTAAGTGACAGTTGTTTCCTTCCTGGCTATTATGGAAATAGGATTTTTGAGCAGATACTGTTTAAAAAAAAAAAAGATGATGGTTGTTTGATTAGTGAAAATCAAACTTTTATAAAAATTGCAAAGTTTGGTTTTTTTTAAAATATTACCAACTGGCATATGAGGGAAGACCAGTCTTTGAAACCAGTATTGTTTAAAAAATTCCAATAATGTGGCCACCGCTCCCTAATGTATATATAAGAGGTAATCCTGCTCCTACAGTCACATGGACTCCCTCTGCTAAGTGCAGCGTGAGTTTGTAAATTCATTCTGCTGCTGAAGCCTTTGCAAGGTACGTTTATTCTGCAGAAAGGCCTGAAGTCCCCTCTAAAATCCCAGCTGTGTTGGACCCTACCATCCACCTCTTTGCCTGAACCTAGCAGTTAAACAGTGACATTGAGAAAAAAACATATGGCATAATTAGTAACATCTGCTACTATTATTAATTTCTATTTTTGCTTATAATCTTCAAAGTAAGAATATTAAGAAAAAGCAAGTGAAGTAGTTGATTTTTTTTGTTCCTAGCAAATCTGCAACCATTTCTTTTCATGTATAAGTCCATATGCCTATAAATAGTAGCTGTCATTTATGTTGTATAAAATGAGTTCTTTCACTCTGCTTGTATTTTACATATCTAATTTTCTTATGTTTTTATTTATCACTTTAATATAGTACAGACTCTAGATATACTTTACCTGAATAAAAGGTTATGCTCTCTGAGCTGTAAGCTTCAATAAACACTGGTCACTGTGGTAGAATTCTCTTCATTTCTGGCATGATATAGTATAAGAAAGAAACAAATCCTTTTAGGGGACATGTGGAGTTGAGTCAGAGGAAATGGCTATATGTTTTATAGAAAACATGCATTCATCCTACTAATTCCTTGCAAATTCTTTCTGCATGTGGATCAGAGCTTAGACCTCTGATTTTAGGAGGACCTGTGTGCTACTTGGATTATGTTGCTAAAGTATTCATTCATTATATGTTATAGCAGCCCTTCTTAAACTTAGAAAAGAAAGGTATTGTTTTTTAGATATACTGTCAATTATTTTAAGGAAAAAGAGCTGAAACCAAGCAGCATCAAAGTTCTGATTCATAGCCCAGGTGCTTATCAAGCTACTTTTTAATGAAGAGAAAGTATGTAACCTCATCTTTCAGCATAACCTCTTTATTCAGAAAGCAGTATCTATTCTGGGTAAAACTGTTAAGATGTTCTTACATAACCAAATGTTTGCTACAATTTGCTAATTATAAAGTATGTTACCAAATTAGATGAAATAACTATCAAATTAGGGGAATGGCTGTAAAAAAATTCTTACTTTTAACATCTGGAATAAACTTCTTCCTTTAGAAGAATTTACAGAAAAACATTTTTTAAAGGATTATCTCAGAAGAGCTAGAGAGCTACCGACTGGAATTTGAGTGGGTGCCTCATGAAACCTGAAAAACCTGAGTTGTCTGCATGGCAAGAACTTGTTTTATCTATGCTAGAATAAAAATTTTGTTAGTTTGAAATTAAATAACATGCAAATTTGATTAATATTCTCTTCCATTTGACCTTCAGTGTACTGTCAAGGAGGTAGATAGCATTGACCCAGAGGGCTTTTAGGGAAGAGATTCTTGTAGAAAGAATGCTCCAGGATTGTTTTTATTTACTCTGTCCAGGGAATGTAAAACTTTCAAACTGGCAGGGATCATAACATCAGTGTTCAGTATCACCACTGATCTGACACTGGAATCCTAGAGTTAGGCAGCCAAACCTTGAAAACCTCCAGTATCCACACTTACTTATGCATAAAGCCCCCTTCCCTCTACCTTCTGAGGCAGCCTACTGCCTTTGGTTCCCAGATTGCTTCTTTAACTATTTCGCCTTTTAGTGATTAACTCATTTTTTAAGGTTCACTGTAGACTTTGTATGTTTAAATACTTTAAGTCCCCACAAGAATTACGCACATTTTAAGCATGGCTGAAATTCCTTACCACAACCAGACTAGGTACAGCCCCGTTCTCTTTTTTGTTTTTAATTTTTTGAGATAATTGTAGATTCAAAAGAAGTGTAAAAAATAATATGGAGAGATCCTGCATACCCTCCACCCAGTTTCCCAAATGGTAACATTTGTATAACTGTAGTGTACTATCACAACCAGGAAATTGACATTCTCCTCCCTTTTTAACGGAGGTCATGGACTGATTGCCTCATACTTAAAATCCTGTGGGGATACTATGTGGCTACACCAAGTGATGACTACACTGAAATAAGAGAAGCAGAGCTTCTCATGATAACCTGCAGGTGGTCTGGTATTTTAATTCAGTGTGAGCTAGAAGATTCAGCAAAACAGTTGTACCCACATTTAATTATGCATAAAGTCCCTTTCCTTGTACCTCAAGTAATTTTCCTCTCAGTTCAATGTGGAGGAGGTTAGAAGACAGATCTGGGCCCTCCCCCCTCTCCTGCCTTCCCTTTAAGCCACACCAACTGTGGTTTTAGCTCTTTTATAAAGAGCTAAAGAGAGATTTCATTTATGATATTATTAGAAAAAGAAAAAAAAAGTTCTAAGGCTTAAACCACTGGATTAGTTCAGCAGACTGTATTCAAGCTAGAGACATCAGGCTTAGCAGGTGAGGTCATCATCCAGTTCTGTGAGGGCTTAATTTAAGGGGAAAAAGAAAAAGGAACACATACAAAAATTTCAACTTTGCAGAAAAAGATGTGCTATAGAAAAATATGCCTAGTCCAAGGTAGTTTGTGTCAATTCAGTAATTAAAATCTGGTAATACCAAAGAGAATACTAATGTTTCCTATGTCTTTACTTGACAGTTTTAATAGATAAAGACCAGAGTCCGAAGTGGAAACCAGCTGATCTAAAAGAAGTTACTGATGAAGCTTTGAATAATCACTTCAAATCTCTGGGAAGTAATGATTTGAAATTTTGAAGAAACTGGATTTTTAAAGTATTATTTTGGAGCAGAGTTGGCAAACTATGGCACATGGGCCAAAGCCAACATGCTGCCTTTTTTTTTTTTTTTTCATATATCCCTCAGCTAAGAATGGTTTCTGCATTTTTAAATGGTTGGAGAAAGAAATCAAAGACCAATATTGCATGGCATGTGAAAATTACATGAAATTCAGATATCATTGTCCATAAATAAAACTTTATTGGAACATGGCTTTACTCATCTGTTGACATATCTGTGGCTGCTTTGAGTAGTTGCAGTAGAGATTGTAAGGCCTGCAAAGCCTAAAATATTTACTGTCTGGTCCTTTTCAGAAAAATTCTGCCAGCCCTATTTTAAAAGATGGGAAAATTTGAAGGTCTTTAGAGATTCTTGAGTTAGTATATCCAATTGAAATGGGAACTTTATGTTTTGGCTTAGGGTATTGGTTTTTAATGTTGATTAAGTAAACTTATGTATAGGTTATAAAAAATAAAAACTCTGAAATTTTTTTGGATACTGTGTTAACACTTCATAGAATTTTCTCCATATATAAATCTATTTTAAAATAATTATGAGTTTCTGTAGCTGAAGTGTTCCTTTTATAATGATAGAAATCTCAGGCAAAGAGAAAAGGTTATTATGAGGTTGTCTTTCCAGTATTATCAACTCAGCCTTGGCTTTTTCTGAAGTTAACCAGAATCTCTTCCTATGGGGAAAGTAAAAGCATTATTTCTTGTTGTTTAGAGTATTTGCTAATCTGGCAGAATGAAGCATTAGAAAACTCTAATCTCTAACATAGAGACACTCTGCCTTCTGCAATTTACATCAGACTTTTGTGTGATAACAGTAATTTGTTCTTACACAGTTCAAATCAGGAGAAAGGACTTGAAAACAAGAGGACTTTTCAAAATAGAAGTACCTTCAGTAATTGGTACTGTTGACAAAATAATTTTTTTTTTAAGGTACACAACTGTGGATGTTTCAGACTTGGAACATTAATGTCTAGGTAAGAATTATTTTTAAATTAAAGATCAGCTTATGATTTACTTTATAGCTTGGTATAATTTTTCCTTCATTCCAAACCCCTCTGAAACTAAGAGAACTTTAGTTTTGTGAAAGAATGAAAAGGAGGCAGAACCGAAAAAGACATCAAAGATTATATCCTGCACCCTTCTCATAGATGAGGAAATTGCAGTCCAGAAGGAATTGCTTTAAATTTTCTGTTCTCAATATACTTAACATGAAGCATTTTTCTTCCCCCCAAAATTAGGAACATATTTGGAAAAAAGATGCCATGATAATGAACATGTTTACATTTATATTCTTAAAGCTTCTAAATGTGGATGTGAATGATCTAAGAAAATACTTGTGTAAATGGACTTTTATTTTCTTTGTATTTGCTAGAAATGCAGAAAATGTTAATAAGTCCTTTATGTTAAAAAATTTGAAATCACACAATGGTGAAAAGCATTTGCTTGCTTCAATTAAATAAGGACACATAACTAGTTAATTGCAACTAGACTTTTATTGAACAGTTAGGAAAAATGTCTTCACAAAAATATTTGGGAAAAAATATACCATTTCATAGCTAAGTCTTACAGTGAAGAGAATTTGCTAACAAAAGTTGAGTTTTGCCAAGTAAGATGTAGGGAATACATCTGAGCCTGTGCCCACTGCTCCAAGGAAGACATGTCCAGTTTGGTCACACAAATACTGGATGGGGGCATTATGATTAAGCAAACAATTTGTTAGAACTTTGTTTTTAAATTACTGTTTCTTGAGATTATTTATAATTTGTCTCTAACTTTTGATTTCTCAAACTATATAATAACAAAAGCATAGTTCCCCCATCTCATACAATGCCAGTGATACTGAGTAGGATATATGAGTGTCATGCTACTTCATTCGTTCAACATGTCTCTTTTTAATACTTATAAGGCAGTTTGACACAAATGATTCCTTTGGGACTAAGATAATTTTTATCCCCTTCAAAATTGTGCTTTAAGTGCTAATAACCATAGGTAGTTTGCAAAGAACTGATAAGGCAATGGAAAGTGGAGAACTGCCAGGTCAAAGGCCTGTGACTGAAAGGTAATAACTAGCCCTCAAAAGACACTGAACTGGGAAGGGAGCAGTGAAGCACGTGTGTGGGGTTATGTGAGTTTTCTTAAATGAGGAATCGGCACATTTCTCTCTGCTAATCTGCTGCTTCCAGAGTTGCCCCCTGCAGGTTCTTTGTCATGCTGGTGGCACTCATCTGCCCTTCTACTGGATGTTCTTGAGGGAGAAGATTCAGTGTTTGGGCACGTGTGAGTGTGGTAAAGAACGGAACGGAACTTGGCTACTGTGTCCTTCCCCTCAGATGAAAACATTGGAAACTTGTTTTTGGAGCCTGACGTGAGTTTCTTGGGCCCTCTTTCCCCATTTTCTTTTCCCTTATAATTTGGCCACTATTCTTATTTCTTCTGTGTTTGTGATCTAAGTTGGAACAAATATTTCCCATTCCAGTAGCTAATAATGCTTTCAGTCTTCTGTTTTATATGTCTCCTTCCTTCTCAAGCAGCCCTTCTACTCTTTGTTCATGAAAGACCTTCAAAATGAAGTAAATCCAATATTTTAAAATGAAGGTATGTAAGAAGTTGAATTATCGTATCAAAGATGTTCTCATTTATCTTGTCATCTAGGCCAAACTATATCTTGATAACAATCATACGCAGTATATTTGTTGATCCAGCTCTTTCCTGCCTGCCCCCAACTTGGTTTATCCACTAACTCACTGATTATGCAAGCCTTTGTAGTTCCGTGTCCATGGTTTGGCATATTATACAGCATACATCTCCGTAAGTCTCTGTATGTCACAAGATACTATACTGTTAAAGTGAGTCAGGGGCAAGGGGGTGGTGCTCAAATAGTATCAGAGAGGGTGGCAACAGAGGTTAGACTTCCAGCTAGATATGGGTCTGGCAGGCCTGCCTGTATTACACCCCTAGGAAATAGAGGCCCAGGGCAAAGGAGGAACCTGAGATCAAAATATTTAGATATAATCAAAGCCTACTAGTCTATGTCCCTATGTATGCTGAAAAATTTAGTGTGATGCGCTGCTTTTATATGGCTTTGTGTTCTCACCATAATATGTATCATCTTATATACTTAATTATATCATTTAAACAGCAGTGATCTTGCAGCAAAAGTATCTGATGTAAAATATAAAATGAATGAAAAACGGCAACATCTAGGCTTTTGTCTGAGTCATTAGTATAAGCACTCATAAGCTTAAATATTGCTTCATGAGCTGGAAATACGTTTTGCACTTTTTGGAAACTTTTTGTTCTTAGCCTTGTAACTTCAGATCCTTGTATAAACAGGGGTGGTGGTTTTTCTATTTTGTAAAGTTGCTAGATTATAAGTACAACAGGACAGTACAAACCCTGGGCTTAGGTGAAAGTTAAATGACCAGTTGTCCAAAGGCAACTGAAAAATGGCACACCACTCACTTCAAAAGAATTTTCTTTGCCAATTTACCTTGGAGAATTCAGTCTATTTGATTGTGGGTTTCAGAGTATAACTGCTAAAATCAGAGGTAGCAATTCTGCCTGCTTATAAGGTCATACACATTTATGTCATTAGAGGTCACAAGCCTTTTTCTGCCTTTCTTTAGATTTCAATAACAAGGGTCTGTTGTATTTTAATAAAAGGATCTAATTGCACGGGCTTAAATAATTCCTATTCCAGTTAAACTCAATGTGTGGCAAATCTTGATGAAAAGATACTTCTAAAGACTCAGTCTCAATTTGCTTGCAAGTTACATCTTCTAGTATCTTCTTCCCCCTTTCTTGATTTTTCTGTTACCATTGATCTTAAACAGTAATTAAAAAAAAAAAAAGCTTCCCAAAAAAGTAGCCAAATTTATGAAAATAGTATAGTATATGGCTGTAAATGCCCCATGGGCTTTGTTACCATTAAAAATATCCATGAGTATTCCCCTTGGAAGAGTATTTGATCTTTTGTAATAACTATAAATTCTCATGCATAATCTGGTCCCACAGTAATCTGAATGGTGATTGCCCATGTACCAGCCCCTTGCATCTGTGAGACAGTAAACGCAGCACTTAACATACACGCAGCACTGAGACCAGGTTCTTCTTTCCACCTTCCCAACTAGGGCTTCTGTTACTTTACAGTTTTCTGGATTGCTGTTTATAAAAGCTACCTCTGCTTGTTTTCTTATATAGTAATATCACTGGGCTACCTAATTCAATGCAATAAACATTGTCATGACTTTTGTAAATTGTATATTGTTAAGATGCTTATATGCAAAGTCTGAGTCATCCAGTAACAGGTGTGATTAGTTAGGGCCCTGAGGTTCAAGGTGATTGATAGTTATGCTTTTCATCTACAAAAGTAAGTATCTTATTAAGGACATGGTTCATGGTGGACCTCTTCTACATGGGTTGCTTTCTAATGCTTGGTCATTTGTGTTAAGAAGGGGAGGGATCCTTGACTCAAAAGATTTTGGCAAACAAGACCCACTGTTAACAGCTATGGCTTGAGTGCCCAGGCAATTCCCTTGCCCAGGCATTTCAAGAAAATCCTTTTCATATCTTGTTTTTTTTGGTATAAATTGACAAATAGTTACTTTAAAGGAATGCCTTTAAAATGACCATTTTGAAAACAGGGGTTTTAAATAAATTTAAATTCTTAAAGAATTTTTTTTTAATTTTGAAGAATTTTAAAAATTCTTATTTCTTTGGTAATGGCATTGTTGCCTCTGGAAGTGGTGTGACACAGCTGATTACTGTGGCACCAGAGGACTTACATTTAACCCTTAAATGACTAAAATCCAAGACCAAGCAGATAGAAATTGCTGTTAATGTAGAACTGCTTAAAACACTTCACTTAGGTATCCTTAGACTCTTGATGGCTACCGAAATATTTTTCTTTACACCCAGATGGAGTTATTTGTATTTATTCACACCAGTTTTTGCTGCTGTTTCATGTATTTAAACTAGCACCAACTTTATCCACAGTTTGAGAAAGTGTCATCATCCTACACACAGCGTCAAGGCCCCTCACTCTCAATATATGGGATGTCATAGTACTTGAGGTGGTTGCCAGCCCACTGCTGCAAGGCATCACTCAAGATCTCCTGGGACAGGCGGTGTGCAAATTCAAAGACCACAATTTCAGGCCCTAGGGGTTCCTTCACTTCCTCTTTGATGTTAACTAGAGAAGGCATCCTGAGTAGAAATCTCTCTTCAGGCATAAAGTTTTCTTCACTCTCATGCCTCTTCTCACTCTCGAGTGTGGTGGGAAGTGGGAAAGTTTGCTTTGATTTCATGCAGCCCATGTTATGAAGAGCTTTGACTGAGTGAAGGAAAGCAGTAGCAAAGACTACTTCAACAGCATCTTTGGAAAACACCAAGCTTTGTCCACTTGATATTGAGCAGTGCTTTTCCTCTCCAGGATACTTCTTCAGAAATCAATGTTCCCTTTCACCAGTCTTCACATATAGTGTTTATCTGTCAAGAGAAGGGAAGTTTCATTTTGAAGTCACAGAATGCCAACTACTGTACAATTAGGTAGCAAGTAGAAACAAATCTTTACCACTTTCATCATTTGGAGGAAATGTAAGGTAACAACAGCTTTATCTTAATGGAAAGAAAAGATAATCATTCAAAAATGGCATTTAGAAATAGGAAAATGTCTTTTCAAGATCAGGCAAATTTTATAAAACTGACAACAAACTTTTGCTACCTTTGATTTATTTATGTACACCAGGGCTCAGCAAACTATAGCCTTCGGGCCAAATTCTAGCTGCCTGTTTTTTCAAATATAGTTTATTTGAACATAGGCGTGCTCATTTGTTACGTATTGTCTATGGCTACTTTCATGCTTTATTGGCAGAGTTTAGTTGTGACAGAGACTGTGTGGTTTGCAAGCCTAAAATATTTACTCTGGCCCTTTGGAGTAAATATCTTCTGACTGACTGACTCTGATCTATACTGTTGAGGGAAACAAGCATATCAAAACGTGCTCCTGCCTCAAACATCATGAGCCTGCACATCTTGGGCTGTGTCAGACTTTGTCGCTTGGTCACACGTTTTACAACTCAAAGAGTAGGACAGAATGACGGTCTTTCTTTATATTAGGGCCAACTCTAAACAACACAAGTTAGACATGGCAAAGCCACCTATTTTTCCTTCTGAATTAGATATTATGAAATTATGAAGCACGGACAAGATGGTGGAGTAGAACGACGTGAGCTCACCTCATCTCACAAAAACAAACACCAAAATCACAATTGCTGAATGACCATCAACAGAAAAACACTGGAAGCTACCAAAAAAGATATCCTACACACAAAAACGAAGAAGCCACAATGAGATGGTAGGAAGGGCACACTTGCAATAAAACCAACTCCCATATCTGCCAGGTGGGTGACCCACAAACTAGAAAATAATTATCTTGCAGAGGTTCTCCCTCAGGAGTGAAAGTTCTGAGCCCTACACCAGAATCCCCAGCCTGGGGGTCTGGCATCAGGAGGAGGAGCCCCCAGAGCATCTGGCTTTGAAGGCCATCGGCGTGTGATCACAGGAATTCAACAGGACAGGCAGAAAAACTCCACTCTTGGAGGGTGCACACAAGGTCTCATATGCACCAGCATCCAGTGGAAAAAGTAGTGACCTCATAAAATCCTGGGCCAGACCTACCTGCTGGTATTGGAGGGTCTCCTGTGGAGGCAAGGCGGGCAGCCGTGGCTCACTGTGGGGACAAAGACATGGTGGTGGTAGGTCTGGGGAGTACTCGTCGGTGTGAGCCCTCCTGGAGGCCCCCACTTTCTCACCAAGACCTGGGCCCACTCAACAGACTGCAGGCTCCACTGCAGGGAAGCCTCAGGCCACACAACCAACAGGATGGGAAGACAGCCCCACCCATCAGCAGATGGGCTGCCTAAAGTCTTCCTGAGCCCATAGCTGCCTGCTAGACACACCCCTTGATAGGGCCCTGCCCACCAGAGGGACAAGACCCAGTTCCTCCCACCAGGAAGCCTGCACAAGCCTCTTAGACCAGCCTTATCCACCAGGGGGCAGACAGCAGGAACAAGAGGAACTACAACCCTGCAGCTTGTGGAGTGGAAACTGCAATCACAGAAAGACACAACGACAGAGGAATATGTCCCAGACAAAGGAACAAGAAAAAAGCCCAGAAGAACAACTAAAGGAAGTGAAGATAGGCGATCTACCCAAACAAAGAATTCAGAGTAATGATAGTAAAGATGATCCAAAGTCTTGGCAAAAGAATAGAGGCACAGAACAAGAAGATACAAGAAATGTATAATAAAGAGCTAGAAGATCTACTAAAGAGCAAAGAGAGATGAACAATACAATAACTGAGAGGAAAAATACACTAGAAGAAATCTGTAGCAGAATGAGGCAGAAGAATGGATAAGTGAGCTAGAAGACAGAATGGTGGAAATCAAAGACAGAAAATATTGAAACAAGTGAAAAGCAACAAATAACATACAAGGCAATACCCATAAGGCTATAAGCTGATTTATCAGCAGAAACTCTGCAGGACAGAAGGGAATGGCATGATTATATTCTAACTGATTAAAGGGAAGAACCTACAACCAATAACACCCAGCAAGGCTCTCATTCAGATTTGACAGAGAAGTCGAAAGCTTTACAGACAAGCAAAAGCTAAGAGAACTCAGCACTGTCAGACCAGCTTTGCAACAAATGCTAAAGGAACTTGTCTAGGCAGAAAAGAAAAAAAAAGACTACAACTAGAAATAAGAAAACTACAAATGGAAAAGCTCACCGGTAAAGGCAAACACACAGTAAAGGTAGGAAATCATCCAACACAAATATGATACCAAAACCAGCAATTGTGAGAAGAGTACAAATGCAGGATATTAAAAATGCATTTGAAATTAAAAGACCAGCAACTCAAAACAATCTTATTTATATATAGAGTGCTATATCAAAACCTCATGGTAACCGCAAACCAAAAATCTATGATAGATACACACAAAGAAAAAGAAAAAGGGATCCAAACACTACGTTAAAGATAGTCGCCAAATCACGAGAACAAAAGAAGGGGAGAAAAAAAGACCTACAAAAACAAATCCAACACAATTAACAAAATGGCCATAAGAACATACATATTGATAATTACCTTAAATGTAAACATTAAATGCTCCAACCAAAAGACATAGACTGGCTGAATGGATACAAAAACAAGAACTGTATATAAGCTGTCTACGAGAGACCCACTTCAGACCTAGGGACACATACAGACTGAAAGTGAGGAGATGGAAAAAGGTATTCTATGCATATGGAAATCAAAAGAAAGCTGGAGTAGCAATACTCAGACAAAATAGACTTTAAAGTAAAGACTGTTACAAGAGATAAGGAAGGACACTACATAATGATCAAGGGATCAATCCAAGAAGATATAACAAGTGTAAATATACATGCACCCAACATAGGAGCACCTCAGTATATAAGGCAAATACGAACAGCCATAAAAGAAGAAAGTGACAGTAACATAATAATAGTGGGGGAATTTTAATGCCCCACTGTCATCAATGGACAGATCAGACAGAAAATCAATAAGGAAACAAATGCCTTAAATAACACATTAGACCAGATGGACTTCATTGATATTTATAGAGCATTCCAACCAGAAGTAGCAGGATACACATTCTTTCCAAGTGTACACGGAACATTCTCCAGGACTGATCCATGCTGGGCCACAAAGCAAACCTCAGTAAATTTAAGAAAACTGAAATCATATCAAGCATCCTTTCCAACCACAATGCTATTAGATTAGAACTAAACTACAAGAAAAAACCTTAAAAAACACAATCACATGGAGGCTAAACAATATGCTACTAAACAATCAATGGATCACTGAAGAAATCAAAGAGAAAATCAAAAAATACCTAGAGACAAATGAAAGTGAAAGCACAACGATCCAAAACCTATGGAACACAGCAAAAGCAGTTCTAAGAGGGAAGTTTATAGCAATACAGTCTTACGTCAGGAAACAAATAAACCACCTAACCTTACACATAAAGCAACTAGAGAAGAACAAACAAAACCAAAAGTTAGTAGAAATAAAGAAATAAAAATCAGAGCAGAAATAAATAGAAACAAAGAAAACAATGAAAAGATCAATGAAACTAAAAGCTGCTTCTCTGAAAAGATAAAATTGATAAACCTTTAGCCAGATTCACTAAGACTAAAAGGGAGAGAGCTCAAATCAATAAAATTAGAAATGAAAAAGCAGAGGTTACAACGGACACCACAGATATACAATGGATAATAAGTGACTGCTACAAGCAACTATATGCCAATAAAATGGACAATCTAGAAGAACTGGACAAATTTTTTCTCTCTTTTTAAAAAAGTTTTGGCCATGCCCCACAGCATGTGGGCTCTTAGTTCCCTGACCAGGGATCGAACCTGTACCCTCCTGCATTGGAAGCATGGAGTCTTAACCACTGGACCACCAGGGAAGTTCCCTGGACAAATTCTTAAAAAGGTACAATCTTCTAAGACTGAACCAGGAAGAAACAGAAAATATGAATAGACCAATCACAAGTACTGAAATTGAAACTGTGATTAAAAAACTCCCAACAATCAAAAAAGTCCAGAACCAGATGGCTTTACAGGTGAATTCTATCAAACATTTAGAGAAGAGTTAACACCTATCCTTCTGTAACTCTTCCAAAAAATTGCAGAGGAAGGAACACTCCCAAGCTCATTCTACTTGGCCACCATCACCCTGATACCAAAACCAGACAAAGATACCACACAAAAAAGAAAATTACAGGTGAATATCACTGATGAACATAGATGCAAAAATCTGCAACAAAATACTAGCAAACAGAATCCAACAACACATTAAAAGGATCATACACCATAATCAAGTGGGATTTGTCCCAGGGATGCAAGGATTCTTCAATATATGTAAATCAATCAGTGTGATACACCATATTAACAAACTGAAGAATAAAAACCATATGATCATCTCAACAGATGCAGAAAAAGCTTTTGACAAAATTCAAAACCCAGTTATGATAAAAACTCTCCAGAAAGTGGGCATAGAGGGAATGTACCTCAACAGGATAAAGGCCATATATGACAAACCTACAGCTAACATCATACTCAATCATGAAAAGCTGAAAGCATTTCCTCTAAGATCAGGAACAAGACAAGGATGTCTACTCTGGCCACTTCTATTCAACATAGTTTTTTTGGAAGTCCCAGCCACAGCAATCAGAGAAGGAAAAGAAATAAAAGGAATACAAATTGGAAAAGAAGAAATAAAACTGTCACTGTTAGTCTATGACATGATAGTATACATAGAAAATCCTAAAGATGCTACCAGAAGACTATGAGAGCTCATCAATGAATCTGGTAAAATTGCAGGTTACAAAGTTAATACACAGAAATCTCTTGCATTCCTATACACTAACAACAAAAGACAAGAAAGAGAAATTAAGGAAACAATCCCATTGGCCATTGCATCAAAAGAATAAAATACCTAGGAGTAAACCTACCTAAGGAGGCAGAAGACCTATACTCAGAAAACTGTAAGACACTAATGAAAGAAATAGAAGATAACACAAACAGATGGACCATGTTTTTGGATTGGAAGAATCAACATTGTCAAAATGACTATACTTCCCAAAGCAATCTACAGATTTAGTGCAATCCATATCAAATTAGCAATGGCATTTTTCACAGAACCAGATCAAATAATTTTACAATTTGTATGGGACACAAAAGACCCCGAATAGCCAAAGCAATTGAGAAAGAAAAACGGAGCTGGAGGAAAATCAGGCTCCCTGACTTCAGACTATCCTACAAAGCTACAGTCATCAAAACAGTATGGTACTGGCAGAAAAACAGAAATATAGATCAATGGAACAGGATAGAAAGCCCAGAAATAAACCCATGCACCTATGGTCAATCAATCTACAACAAAGGAGGCAAGACTATACAGTGGAGAAAAGACATCCTCTTCAATAAGTGGTGCTGGGAAGACTGGACAGTTACATGTAGAAGAATGAAATTAGAACATTCTTTAACACCATACACAAAAATAAATTTAAAATGGATTAAAGACCTAAATGTAAGACCTGATAATATAAAACTCTTAGAGGAAAACATAGGCAGAACAGTCTTTGACATAAATCGAAGCAAGATCTTTTTTGATCTGTCTCCTAGAATAACAGAAATAAAACCAAAAATAAACAAATGGGACCTAATTAAACTCAAGCTTTTGCACAGCAAAGGAAACCATAAACAAAACGAAAAGACAACCCTCAGAATGGGAGAAAATATTTGCAAACAATGCAACTGACAAGGGATTACTCTCCAAAATATACAAACTGCTCATGCAGCTCAATGTCAAAAGAAACAGACAACCCAGTCAAAAAATGGGCATAAGACCTAAATAGACATTTCTCCAAAGAAGACATACAGATGGCTAAGAGGCATATGAAAAGATGGTCCACATAGCTAATTATTAGAGAAATGCAAATCAAAACTATAATGAGATGTCTCTCACACCAGTCAGAATGGCCATCACCAAAAAGTCTACAAATAACAGATGTTGGAGAGAGTGTGGAGAAAAAGGAACACTCCTACACCGTTGGTGGGAATGTAAATTGGTGCAGACACTACAGAGAACTACAATGGCATTTCTTTAAAAAACTAAAAACAGAGCTACCATGTGATCCAGCAATCCCACTCCTGGGCATATATCTGGAGAAAAACATGGTTCCAAAGGACACATGCACCCCAGTGTTCACTACAGCTCTGTTTACAATAGCCAAGACATGGAAGCAACCTAAATGTTCATCGACAGATGAATGGATAAAAAAGATGTGGTACATATATACAATGGAATATTACTCAGCCATTAAAAAGAATAAAATAGTGCCATTTGCAGCAACATGAATGGACCTGGAGATTATCATACTAAGTGAGGTAAGCCAGACAGAGAAAGACAAACATATGACATCACTTATATGTGGAATCTAAAAAAAAATGATACAAATGAACTTATTTACAAAACAGAAACAAACTCACAGAAAACAAACTTATGGTTACCAAAAGGGAAAGGTGGTGGGGGAGGGATAAATTGGGAGTTTGGGATTGACATATACACACTAGTATATATAAAATAGATAACCAACCAAATATTATGAAAAGCTTAGATTAATTTGAAATTACCTTAAAAGTTTCTCCCCCTAAATATCTTACTGTTTGATGTTTGGACAGTCAGTAAGGTACAATGCTTGTGAGGTACCTTCCAAACTTCTCAGTGGAATGTTGTCACTGAATGAACTTATCTAAGATAAGACTTAAGGGTAACTAAAACAGTACAGACTTCACTGGAGGGAGGCCTAGCCATAAGAAAGTGCAGGCAAAGACTATAAATGAGGTTGTGATCCCTGACTATATCATAGTTTTTGGACCAAAAACAGCTGTAAAAATTCATGAAATGAAACTCCATTGATTATTTCTGAAACTACTGATCTTAAGGTAAAAACTAGCATGCATTTAATTTACTTTTTAATAGTTTATAGGAAGTCCAAAAAAGGTGACCTTTGCCCAAGTCAGTACTAAATATTTTTTAGATTTCTTTAAGTTTTATCCAATTTCTCCCATAATATACCCCACCTCTACCACTTTTAAGGATGATATGGAGGGTTGGAAAGGAAATCTAGCTCTCTGCTTCTGATTACCTTTAGTTCTATATGCCTTGCTATGTGCTCCAGAGATGCATTTCAAAAAGGGCATAAGGGATGTGTGTGATGTATCTGGTTTACTAGACTGAACTCCTAGAAGACAGGAACTGGCCTGGTTGTGCACCTCTAACATGTAATGACTTAACGTAGTATCTGTTTTGTACTGAGGGATTGTTAAGGGAACTGGACTTAGTTAACCTGAAAATGATTAGAATGCAATGAATGTCAGACAAATAAAAGTCCATGAGAAGAATCATAAGAACATTCTGTGTTTTCTAAGATCTTTGGTTTTGCAAAAGCAGCTTTATCTTACCATGACAAAAGTAGTGCCAGATTTGCCCTCACACCAAAAATAACTTTAAACCTGGACAGAATATATGTGGGTGGCTATTTTCAGACACTGAACAACAGCACAGGATTCTGATCCTCAAAAGAAGGGAAACACATGATGTTAAACCCCACAATTGATCACCTTGAGATTCTGCCTGAGAATCTGATTCAAGCAGAGGGGCAATTCTGCTGTGCTACAGAGGCAGAGGCTGAGATACTGAAGCAGGTGAAATTACAAGAGAGTTCAAGAGTAAAAGGAGCTGAGAGGGAGGCAGAGATTTCCATGGGGTCTCACTGAAGCCGAGCAGGACCCTGCAGGGCCTTCCTAGGGACAGACCTGTGTGTCCTCAGCCTCTGGTTTATAGAAAAGCTTTAGCCTCCTAGGCCTTCCCCGAGTGCCAAAGAGCAAATGCAGAAAGAAAGGAAAACAGTCAAGCAAGACAAAATAATAACAGCTTAGCCATGAAACAAAGTCAAGGACCTTTAGTTCCTCCTCAAGGGATATAGATATATGTATATGTATAACTGAATAGATACATGTATATGTATAACTGAATCACTCTGCTGTACACCTGAAACTAATACAACATTGTTAATTAACTATACTCCAATATAAAATAAAAACTTAAAAAAAAGACAAAATATCCAACAACAAAAAAGAAATTTGAGACCACTTTAGGAGTGAACTTTAGAGCAGAGGTTTGACAAAACTTTTGTTAATGGGCTAGCTAATATATAATTTAGGTTTGTGACCCATATGGTCTATGTTATACTACTCAGGTCTGTTGTTGTAGTGCAGAGCCAGCCGTAGCTAATATGTAAACAAATGGGCAATGGTTTTTATGTTCAATAAAACCTAATTTACGAAAACAGGCAGCCAGCCCACAGGCCATACTGGGCTAAGTTCAAACAAACAGTTCCATTCTAACGAATAAAATTCAATACCATTCAAAGGAAGATGGCATAATCCAAATTCCTATGGGAAGTAATATCCACAATGTCTGTCATACAATAAAAAATTACTAATAATGCAAAGAAGCAGGAAAATGTGCCCCAAGTTCAAGAAAAAAAAAAGTTACTAGAAACAGATCCTCAAATGACCTAGCACTTGGTAGTTAAGAGAACTCAGTAGAACTGTAAAGCAGCTATTTAAATAAGTTCAAGGACATAAAGGAAAAATGATCATAGAGTGAACAAATAGAGAATCTCAGCAGAGAAATGGAAATTGTAACAAAACACACAAAAAGTAAATTCAAGAACTAAAATGAAAAACTCACAGTGTGGGCTATTGGGCATTGGAGAAGAAAGATTAATGAGCTTGATCATCTATAGACATAGCCAATCTGAAAAAGGGGGAAAATGATTTTAAAAAACGTAACAGAGAAACAACTAAAAAGATAATGTAAGTATGGCTTTAAAACAATGAGGCATTAGATACATTTAACCCAGAAGGCGGCAGGAAAGGATGAACATAGGAAGTAAAAAAAATGGGACAATTAGAAATCTGCAAAGTGGCTGACTTAAACCCACAGATATCAAAAATTACTTGAAAAAAAAAATGGACTAGAAATTTCAATTAAAAGGCAGACTTACCGCAAAAAAAAAAAAAAAAAAAAAAGCAGACTAGTTAAATAAGCTCCAACCCACACAAATGCAGTCAACTGATCTTTGACAAAGGAGCAAAGATAATACAATGGAGTAAAGACAGCCTTTTCAATATGTGCTGGAACAACTGGACATTCACATGTAAAAAAAAAAAAAAATCTAGACCTAACACCTTTCCCAGAAATTAAAGTGAATCATAGACCTAAATATAAAGCAAACTATAAGACTCTTAGAAGATAACACCCAGGAGTTAAATCTAGAGAAATCTAAATGACCTTGGGTTTGGCAATGACCTTTTAGATACAACATCAAAGGCATGATTCATGAAAGAAATAAATGATAAATTGGACTTTATCAAAATTAAAAACTTCTGCTCTGTGTAAGACACTGCCCAGAAAATGAAAAGACAAGCCACAGACTGGGAGGCAGACTGGGAAAAGATATTTGCAAAAGTGTATCTGATAAAGGATTGTTTATCCAAAATACACAAAGTAGTCTTTAAAACAACAATAAGAAAACAACCTGATTAAAAAATGGACACCAGATCTGAACAAACACCTCACCAGAGAAGACATACTGATGGCAAATAAGCATGTGAAAAAAATATTTAATATCATATATCATTAGGGAGTTGCATTTTTAAATGACATTGCGATACCACTACAACCTATATGAATGGCAAAAATCCAAAACACTGACAACACAAAATGCTAATGAGGACGCGGAGCAACAGAACTCATTCATTACTGGTGGGAATGCAAAATTGTACAGTCACTGTGGGAGACAGTTTGGCAGTTTCTTACAAAACTAAACATACTCCTACCATATGATCCAGCAATCACACTCCTTGGTATTTACCCAAATGAGTTGAAAAACTATGTTCACACAAAAACTTATACATGGATGTTTATGGCAGTTTTATTCATAATTGCAGAAATTGGAAGGAACCAAGATGTCCTTCAGGAGGTGAATGGATGAACAGTGGTCTGTCCAGACAATGGAATATTATTCAGTGCTAAAAAGAAATGAGTTATCAAGCCATGAAAAGAAAAGGAAGAACCGTAAATGCATATTACTAAGCCAGAGAAGCCAAGCTTTCCAACTGTATGACATTCTGGAAAAGTCAATACTATGGAGACAGTAAAAAGCCCAGGGGTTACCAGGGGTTAGAGAGGAGGGCAGGTTGAATAGGTGGACACAGAGAATTTTTAGGGTGGTGAACTACTCTGTATTATACTATAATGGTGGATACGTGCCATTATACAATTGTCAAAACCCACAGGATGTACATCACCAAGAATGAACCCTAATGTAAACTACAGACTTGGAGTGATCATATGTCAGTGTAGGTTCACTGACTAACACTCTGGAGTGGGATGTTGATAGTGGGTGAGGCTTGTGTGTTGGAGGGGTTGAGGGGGGTGGGAAGGGGTTAACTGTACTCCCTGCTCAGTTTTGCTGTGAATCTAAAACTGCTCTAAAAAAGGAAGTCTATTAAAAAAATCCAGCTATATGCTACCTATAAGAGATATACTTTAAATACAGATACACAGGTTGCAAACAAGAGGGTTGGAAAAGACATACAATGCAAACAAGAAGTATAAAAAGCTGCTGTGGCCGTATGACTATCAGACAAAGCAGACTTCAGAGACCATTCGTATTACCAGAAATAGGGACATTTTATGTGTCAGTCAGGAGAAGACATGATAATCATAAATGTATACGTAACTAATAACAGAGCTTCAAAATACATTAAGGAAAAACTGACAGAATTAAAGGCAGAAATAAACATTACTCTCTCAGCAACTGGTAGAATATTCAAAGGAAAAAATAAGGAATGCAAGTTTTGAACAACAGTATCATGCCACTTGAGGTAACTGACATTTATAGAAGACTATTCCCAACAACTGTAGGATACATATTCTTATAAAATGCATATAGAACATTCACCAAGACAGACTACATGATGATCTCAACAGATTTCAAAAGCTTGGAATCTTATATTTTCCAACCACCACAGAATTAAATAAAAAATAATAAAATATCCAGGAATCCCCCAAATACTTGGAAACTAGATATCACATCTCTAAATAACCCATGGGGCAAAGAAGAAATCACAAGGAAATTAACATATATTTTCAACCAAACAATAGAAACCACAACATATCAAAAATTTTTTAATGTATTGTTAAAGTTTAGAGGAAGATTGATAGATTTAAATTCTTGTGACAGAAAAGAAGAAAGGATTAAATCAGTGATCTAAGCTTTCACCTTAAAAAGCTAGAAAAAGAAAAGTAAATTAAACCCAAAGTAGAAGGAAGGGAATAATGTAGATGAGAGCAGAAAACAAAGCAAAGGAAAAGGGCCAATAATGGAGAAAAATCAATGGAACCAATGGTGGTTCCTTAAAAAGATCTAATAAAACAGATAAGTATCTAGTCTGATCAAGAAAAATGAGAGGACACACAGAACCAAGATGTGTGTAGGAAAAAGGACATTACTACAGATTCCATACACATTAAAAGACTAAGAAGGGAATATTATGAACAACTTTATACATACCAAATTACCAAAACTGGCACAAGAGAAAATAGAAAGTCTGATAGCTGTATATCAATGAAAGAAATTGGATTTGTACCTTAAACCTTTCCAAGAAGAAAACTCCAGGCTCAAATGGCAACTCTAAAGCTCTAAATTCTTTCAAACGTTTCAGAAAGAAATAATACCAATCTTACCCAAACTCCAGAAAATAGAGGAAGAGGATTCCAAATTCATTCTATATGAAGTCAGGATTCCCCTGTTACTACAGGCAAAGACAGTTCAAGAAAAGAACACTCTACAAGCCAATATCCCTCGTGAACACAGACCCAGATATCATTTTTTAAAATGGCAAATTGAATCCGGCATATATAAAATGGTTACTACATCATGACCAAGTGGGATTTATACCAGAATGCAATGTAAATTTTGAATGTAACATTCAAAACTCAATACATATAATTCACTGTGTTAATATAAAAAAGAACACCAGATGATCATCTCAATAGATGCAAAAAAAATTTGATAAAACAACCATTCATGATAAAAATTCTCAGCAAACTAGCAATAGGAGAGACTTCCTCAAACTAATGTTAAGTGTAATGGTGAAAGACTGAACAACTTTTTCTATGATAGGAACTAGGCAACAATGTTTATTCTCACAATTTCTATTTATTTATTTCACAATTTTTATTTAATATTGTACTAGAGGAAAGAAAGAAATACAAAGCATAAAGGTCATCAGGAAAAAAAAACTGCCTTTACTTGCAGATGACAAGACTGTATATGTAAAAATTCCTAAGGATTATATATGAAAAAATTACTAGAAGTAATAATTTTAGCAAGGTCTCATGATACAAAATTAATATATAAAAATCAACTGTACTTCTGTATACTTAGATAGTGAGTAATTGAAAGATGAAATTAGTGCCATTTGCAATAGTATAAAAAATATGAACACTTCAGGGATACCTTTAATAAAATGTATGAAAGAAAACTACATTGTATGTTGTATATGCAGTATGTAAATAATACAAATTGTTACTGAGACAAATAAACTAAATAAACAGATAGTGTTTATGATCTCGAAGATAATATTGTTAAGATGTCAATTCTCCCCCAATTTATATATATATATGTATGTATATATAAGCATATGTGTATATATATACATGAGCACAATCCCAGGAGGCTTTTTTGTAGACATTGACAAACTGATTCTAAAATTCCATTCAAAATCCCAGCAGGATTTGTTATAAACATGCTGATTCTAAACTATATATGGAAATGTAAAGAAATCAGAATAGCCAAAACAATTTTGAGAAAGATCAAAGTTGGAAGACTCACATTATCCACTTTTAAGAATGATTAAAAGCTACAGTAACCAAGACAGTGCTATATTGGTGAAAGGCCAGACACACAAATCTATGGAATAGAAGAGTCCAGAAACAGACCCACAAAAATATGGTCGATTTTTTTTTTTGCAGTATGCAGGCCTCTCACTGTTGTGGCCTCTCCTGTTGCGGAGCACAGGCTCCAGACGTGCAGGCTCAGCGGCCATGGCTCACGGGCCTAGCCGCTCCGCGGCATGTGGGATCTTCCCAGACCGTGGCACAAACCCGTGTCCCCTGCATCAGCAGGCGGACTCTCAACCACTGCGCCACAGGGAAGCCCGGTCAATTGATTTTTGACAAATGTGCAAAAATAATTCAATGCAAAAGTAATTTTTTCAACAAATGGAACTAG
The DNA here is from genome assembly GCF_025265405.1 of Mesoplodon densirostris. NCBI lineage: Eukaryota > Metazoa > Chordata > Mammalia > Artiodactyla > Ziphiidae > Mesoplodon > Mesoplodon densirostris. Next base: position 46,297,503 of record NC_082668.1, read on the forward strand.
AACAACTGGACAGCCATATGCCCCCCCAAAAAGACCTATACCTTACCCTTTATACAAAAAATTAACTCAAAAGGAGTCATAGATCTAAATGTAAAATATAAGACTTTTACAAGACGTTACAGAAAATATTCATGATCTTGGATTTGGCAAAGAGTTTCTAGATACAACACCAAAAGCATAAACCATAAAAAAAAATTGATACCCCTGACTAAGTCAAAATTGAGAACTTTTGCTCTGAGAAGAACACAGTTAAGGAAATAAAAAGATGAGCCCCAGATGGGGAGAAAAGTATTTGCAAATCGTTTGCCCAAAAAATGACTTCAATCTAGAATAGATAAATAACTATCAAAAGTCAACAGTGAGAAAGCAACCCAGTTTTTTAAATGGGCAAAAGACTTGTACAGACTTTTCACCCAAGACATCATCTATGGATGGCAAGTAAGTATATGAAAAGATGCTCAACATACTGGCCTTAGAAAAATGCAAAGTAAAACCATGATATGATACATCTGTACATCTATTAAAATGGGTAAAATTAAAAAAATATATAATACCAAGTGCTGGTAAGTATGCAGAGCAACTGGAGCTTTCTTTCATACATTGCTAGTGGGAATGCAAAATGAGGTACTCTGGAAAACAGCTTAGCATTTTCTTATAAAGTTGGAACATCCACTTACCATATAACCCAACCCACCTAGGTATTTAGAGAAATGAAACTTGTGTTCACATAAAAAGCTTTATGCAGATATTTATCACAGTTTTATTCATAATTGCCAAAAGTTGAAAGCAACAAAGATTCTGATACCAACATCAATGACACTTAAAGGTGTTATGCTGATTGAAAGATGCCAGTCTTAAAAGGTTTCATGTTGCATGATTCTATGTATTGCATAATGCATGATTCTGGAAAAGGCAAAACTATAGGGACAGATAACATGTGGCTTTTAAGGGTTAGGGTAAGAGGAGAATGTGACTACAAAGAGGCAGCAAAAGGGAATTTTTTTGGGTGGTAGAACCATTATATATCCTTATTGTCATAGTGGCTATACGAATCTATACATATATCAAAACTCATAGAATTAGTCACCAAAATAAAGTCAGTTTTACTGTATGTAAATTAAAAATTAAAAAGGTATTTTCTTTCTTTTTTTTTTTTTTTGTGGTACGCGGGCCTCACTGTTGTGGCCTCTCCCGTTGCGGAGCACAGGCTCTGGACGCGCAGGCCCAGTGGCCATGGCTCACGGGCCCAGCTGCCCCGCAGCACGTGGGATCTTCCCAAACTGGGGCACGAACCCATGTCCCCTGCATTGGCAGGCGGACTCTCAACCACTGCGCCACCAGGGAAGCCCAAAAAGGTATTTTCAAAACAACAATACCAGGACTTCCCTGGTGGCACAGTGGTTAAGAATCTGCCTGCCAATGCAGGGGACACGGGTTCGATCCCTGGTCTGGGAAGATCCCACATGCCACGGAGCAACTAAGCCCGTGCTCCACAACTACTGAGCCTGTGCTCTAGAGCAGCGGTCCTCAACCTTTTTGGCACCAGGGACCAGTTTCGTGGAAGGCAGTTTTTCCACGGACGGGGCGGAGGGAGAAGGTTCAGGCGGTAACGTGAGCACTGGGGAGCGATGGGGAGCGGCAGATGAAGCTTTGCTCGCTCGCCTGCCGCTCACCTTCTGCTGTGCGGCCCAGGGGTTGGGGACCCCTGCTCTAGAGCCCGCAAGTCACAACTACTGAGCCTGTGAACTGCAACTACTGAGCCCACGCACCACAACTGCTGAAGCCCATGTGCTCTAGGGCCCGCATGCCACAACTACTGAGCCCACATGCTGCAACTATTGAAGCCCACGTGCCTAGAGCCCGTGCTCCGCAACAAGAGAAGCCACTACAGTGAGAAGCCCACACACCACAACGAAGAGTAGCCCCTGCTTGCTGCAACTAGAGGAAAGCCTGCGCACAGCAATGAAGACCCAACACAGCCCCCCCCAAAAAACCCAAAAAAACACAACAATACCATTATACACTCATTAGGATTGCTAAACTTAAAAAGCCCAACAATGCCTAGTGTTGGTGAGGATGTGGAATGCATATATTGCTGGTGTGAGTGGAAAACAGTACAACCACTTTAAAGAACTGAACCCACCATTTTACTTCTATGTATTTATTTAAGACAAATGCAAACATGTCTGCAAAAAACTGGTATACCAATGTCCAGAGCGGCTTTACTCCCAACAGCCAAAGCTGGAAACAACTCAAATGTCTATCAGTAGGTGAAAGGACAAGCAAATGGGGGATATATCCATAAAAGTGAGCATGGAGCTCCCATTCCTAATTCAGTGTTCTTCTGGGAATAACAGTTGCTCTAATAATACTTTATCCGATCATGGCTTATAGTATTTAAGTGTTAAACATCCTCCCTCTCTTGAATTTATAGAACCTCCCTCCCCACTTCTAGTTTTGATGTTAATTCTGGCAAACAAAGACCAGTGTAGCTCCTTCCCAGGGTCTCTTGTTACTCTCTGCTCATTGTCCCAGTCCTTGACCTGGTCTCCATCAGCAGGCACATTATGGCTTGGAGCTTCCCAGGCTCCCAGAGACCACTACCTAGGACTAGCTGTCAACTCTGGCCTTCAGGTCCTATCTTGGATAAAACAACACTGATACATTCATGCCATTATGTAATCAACTGGTCCAGTAACTGTCTAATGGAATTACTCATCATCACATGCTTAGAAAAGATGCAGTTGCCCTGACAGAACAGGATTGGTAACCCATATTTTTGTTAATCAGATTTTAATTCTGTGATTTCTGTTCTACAGAAGCCTCTTGAGATTTATCATGAGTAAGTAAGAGTGATCCTGAAAGGAAAGTCAGGGACAAAAACAAAAAGTTTATGCTACTACTGTTCATGGTAGCAGCTATTCAAACACTTGATAGACATCTTAAAAGGCAATGATAGGGAGTTCCCTGGTGGCCTAGTGTTTAGGATTCAGTGCTTTCACTGCTGTGGCCCAGGTTCAATCCCTGGTCGGGAAACTGAGATCCTGCCAGCCGTGTGGCGTGGCCATAAATAAGTAAGTAAGGAAATAATAAATCAATAAATAAAATTATAGATGTGAATTAATAAAGAAATGTGAATAAAATGACCTTTAAAAAAAGGCAATGATAATCCCAACCTGTATAGCACTGAAGAATAAGCTTTATATAATTTCATTCTCCCCTAATAAGATACTTGATTCAAAATGAAGAAATAAAGTTTCAACAATGTTAGCTAGTAATGCAAGTCAGTAGTTGAGCAGATTATATAATTGGTCTTCTTAGGACAGCATGTGGGATGAGCTCTTCTAAGTTAATTTTTAGACTGTATTATTCATCAGTCAGGTTGGAAAGTTACCATGGCTATCAGTTGAAGGTATGATACATTTAATGCTGGATATTAGCCAAAAAAATTATTTTGGCTCTCTTGTCAATGTAACTAGCTGATATAGAAGTATAAAATATTTTTTAAAATACACTTTTGAAAAATACTGAAAATCAATTTCTTTTATACTATAGTTTAAAATCTTAAGATACATAAAGAGCTGCCAGTGAGAACGTTCCTTAACCATCTAGCCAGTATTTATTGAGTCTATACTATGTGTTCAGCACCAATATCCATCAGTATAAGTGCTTTCAAAATTTATTTAACAAAATAAAATCAATGGGAGATAGAGTGAGAATGAGATGACAGTTTATTCAGGCTATAATTAGTGCAGATGCCCGGCAAGGATCCTTAGTTTTACCCTTGTCCTAATACGTGAAGTGGCCATTTGTTCATGCCACTGACAGCAAAAATAAAATATAAAGATGCCTTTTCTCCCATCACTCCCTCCCCCAAATCCCAACACACATACATGTATACATACACATCAGAGTCATACGTAAAGAAAAGAAAACCCCATTTACTTGGTTCCCTCAATGTTACTCTGAAGCCTCAAAGCACTGAGTATATAAAGTGTGTCAGGCCATAGCCCTGGTGCTTCCCTCAGGAATGGGTCTAGCCACTACAGGGTCTTCTATTAGATCTTTCAAACAGAAGATGCAGTTTACTGCAGTCCATAGTTCATCCTGGAGCTGTGGTCCCCCGTCCTGCATACAGTGTCATCAGATTGAGCCTGGTGAGTAAGCTCCCTGGGAATATGCCAGGGAAGGTGCCACAAAAAAAGCCAAAACTTGAATATGAGTGGGGGCCAGACCACACAGTTCTAGCAAAAAAAAAGTAACTTCCAAAATCTGCTCTGGAAATGAACAGGCTGCTAAATCCCTGAAAGTCTTTCTTAAATATTAGATTAACAGAAATGCTTATTACTGTTGTTCTACTTCAGATAATCTTCTAAGCCTTTAAACAGGTTTTAAGACATTTTATATCTCAAGTTATACCTTAAAATGGGCCCTAGCCCTGAATTAATGCAAATATCTATATAATATCAATAAAAACCACATTATAGTCTTTAAAAGCATAATGAATATACTGTCTTTCAAATTTCAATGTAGATGCAATTAATTAAAATGCAAATTCATTAAAAATATAACTGAGTTCATTTAAAAACAATAATGAAGTTCCTAAGAGAAGGTTTGTCATTATTTGTTCTCTAATATTGGATACTAAGAGCATATTTTCCTTCTTGTAGGGGTCCATGAAAATTGGACAGTAAACAGAGGACTTTGTACTGGTAATACTGACAGTCACTGGCCTAGACTATAAATTCATAACAGGATCAAAGGACACCAGTTAAACTGGCAAACAGAAATGAACTCAAAGTTAATACTCAGAAAAAAGTAAAAGCTAGAAAATACAGCAAATGTGATTTTGGTCTATCTGAAGGTCACCTCAGGGGCACTACTGTACAGTCTCTGGAAACTTAGTAGCTGCTTTCATCCTCAGGCACACACAACACATGCTGTGTGCAGCTGCTCAACACCAGGGCAGTCACAGGAGGCTCTTCATGAAGTCACATTTGGGGCCAAGTTTTCTCAATGGAGAGGCAGAGAAAATAACATTGATAAATGAAAGGACGATGCAAGAGATTCTAATAAACCTGAGCAGAGCTGTGTGGTATGACTTCATCCATAAACTGGGAATCTACCCTGATCAGACGTTCATCATCAAAATTGTGAGCTTCGACACGTAAAGCATCTAGAACCGCCTTGGAACATGGAAGGTGTTCAAGTGTTCAGTAAGTAGTATTTCCTTTCCTTCTCTCTCTTAGATTGTCCCCTAAACCTACTAACATCAAATTATTATTTTAAGTGCTTTAGTTCTTATGTTGTAGGATTATAATTAAGGAAAGAGAATTATAACCTAAGAATGCTGACGGTCATTTGGGAATTAAAGAGTTAGAATTGGGTGCCAGATTTAAGTCAGGGGTCAGTGCTTCATCTCATTTACCAGGTCCTCCGGGTAGAGAAGGGAAACAAACAGGCTTAACTCTGGGTACAAGTCTGGCTTCACCTGACCACTCCTGTTTATGACTACAGACACTGAATTCAGTCTGCAGTAGTTCCTCCAGCCCTGTAATCTAAATACTTGCAGGAAATGAAAAGTAGCTTCTGACGAACTAGTTGAAGAAAACCTGATCTAGATCACCACTAAGACTGTAAAACATTTAAACTTTATATTCTGTACTAATTTCTCAGTCATGTCATGTCCTAACTAAATGACACAACTGTACTCATGACACATGAATTAAGCTCTGTAAAATTCTGAAGGCAGTTTCTTACGCAACTGTTGTTAAATGGAGGTGAGGGGTGGAGGGAACAGGGTAACAGTGTCAGAATATTGCCTTTAGTTTGTTACAACTGGACTATTCTTTAGATCCTGTAGCTGAAACTAGGTTATCTGAGCCCAAATCAGAACATGAAACTAATAAAACGTAAAAGATAAAAATGAATGCTCAGTTCTCAATTCATTATAATTGGAAAATCATGATCCACTCATCCTTATATACTAAGCCAATTACTTACTCCATAAACTCCTACATCACATTTGTAAAATGCTTTCTCTTTCAAAAGGGCTTTCTTATTTTTTCCCTCCTTACTCACACAGATATCTTCTCTTTAGAAACTGACCCACTCTTAAGTGTCGACCTCAAGTACACTTCTGTGTAAAGGCCTTCCCACTACCTCATAGCACTCTGTCCCTCTCTTGGGTTTCCATAACATATTTATCTCCATCACAGTACCTTTCTCATTCTGCTTGTTGACAAGTCTGTGCCTAGACTCTCAAAGGCAGGAATATGGCCATAGCACTTAAACTCTTTCTGAAAGAAGATGGGTAATAAGTAATTGTTTATCTTTGTATCTCACTTCTATATGCCTAGCATAATGAAGGGCCTCAGTGAATGTTAATTGATTTAAATAATTTAAGTCTAGATATTTTAAATAAAATTCCAGTCCTCTTAGAAAGAGAGCAACAGAGTGTGTACAGCCCTAAGTTACAAATGATAACCAAGTGTCTGGAGCTTTTCAGAGTAAATTATCCATCTACCTCTGTTTCTGTTGAGCATATCTCATTTGCATTTTCCCTTTTCCTCTTTCCCTGGTGTCTTATAATTAATTTATACAACAGAAAGGAATTATTTTTCCTCACTTTACAAAATACATTGATGTATAACTCTGTATGTATGCAGGTTAAGTATCCTGCCTGGGGAAGCATGTGACCTTGATGACACTGTATGAGAGACCACATGCACTGCCTGTTCTAAGATCCGTATCTTTTGATTCTAGTTTCAGGGATCTTGCTGCTGTATCACAGTGCCTGCCTTTCACATTTCATGACATGTGCTAATTCAAGTAAACTGCCTAATTATGGAACAATTTATTTTACAAGCCCATTCTTCAAAACAATTGTCTTAAAGTGGATGTGGTGCAATGGACACTCAAATACAGATGTTAGTAGTGCAAACTGGTTCAACAGTAGCATAACAATTCATGTTAAAAGCCCTAACCCAAATATTGCACTTTGAGAAGTCTATCCTAAAGAAACGATCAGAGTTGTAGACAAATATTTATACATAAAAATTTTCATGAAAGCCCTTTTATAATAAGAAAAGTTGAAAATAACCTAAATGTCCAACAATAAGAGGTTTGTTATCATATGTCTATATCCTGGAATATTATGGAACTATTAATAACTACAGCAGACAGTCTCTAAAATGGCCTTCAACAATCCCTGCCTGCTGGAATTCCCATGCCTTGTATAATCCCCTCCCCTTAAATACAGGACTAATGACTCACTTCTACCAAGAATATAGCAAATGCTGTGGGATGTCACTTCCAAGACTGGGTTTCAAAGAAACCATGACTTCTGTCTTGCATTCACTCTCTCACTCTAATGGAAGCCAACTGCTGTGCTGTGAGCAGCCCTACAGAGAGGCCCATAAAGCAAGAAATTGAAGGAAATCTCTCTATGGCAGTGTGCAAGGAAGGGATTGTCCCCCAGTTAAGCCTTCAGATAAAGACTATAGCCCCACCTGACAATATGATTGTGAAAGACTTTGAAGCAGAGGTACTCAGCTAAGCCGTACCCAGATTCCTGATCCACAGGAACTGTGAAATAATTGTTTGTTATTTTAAGTAATTAAGTTTTAGGGTAGTTCATTATATAAAAATAAATAATAACTTAAAAAATATTTAGTGGGCTTCCCTGGTGGCGCAGTGGTTGAGAGTCCGCCTGCCGATGCAGAGGACACGGGTTCGTGCCCCGGTTGGGGAAGATCCCACATGCCGTGGAGCAGCTGGGCCCGTGAGCCATGGCCGCTGAGCCTGCGCGTCCGGAGCCTGTGCTCCGCAACGGGAGAGGCCACAGCAGTGAGAGGCCCGCGTACCACAAAAGAAAAAAAAAAAAAAAAAAAAAATTTAGTAACATGAGGAAATGTTCACGTTAACTTCTAAAATTACTGATCAAATGGTTTATTTATCCATAGCAAAACAATTTAAAAACTCAGCCTGGGGCTTCCCTGGTGGCGCAGTGGTTGAGAGTCCGCCTGTCGATGCAGGGGACATCGGTTCGTGCCCCGGTCCGGGAGGATCCCACATGCCGCGAAGCGGCTGGGCCCGTGAGCCATGGCCGCTGAGCCTACGCGTCCGGAGCCTGTGCTCCACAATGGGAGAGGCCACAGCAGTGAGAGGCCCGCGTACCGCAAAAAAAAAAAAAGTGAGAGGCCCGCATACCGCAAAACAAACAAACAAACAAAAAACTCAGCCTGTTAATAACAAAAATATTGTTTAAAAACAGACTGTGGGGCCTCCCTGGTGGCGCAAGTGGTTGAGAGTCCGCCTGCCGATGCAGGGGATACGGGTTCGTGCCCCGGTCTGGGAGGATCCCATATGCCGCGGAGCGGCTGGGCCCGTGAGCCATGGCCGCTGGGCCTGCGCGTCCGGAGCCTGCGCGTCCGGAGCCTGTGCTCCGCAGCGGGGGAGGCCACAACAGTGAGAGGCCCGCATACAGAAAAAAAAAAAAAAAAAAAAAAAAAACAGACTGTGTACTCACTATTTGTTATTCGAACTAATAATTTCCTACAACATTTCCATTCATTGAAAATATTTTCAAGACTGTTATAAGCCTGCCTTATAATATCATACAATTTTAAGTGTAATTATCATTAGCTAAAGAAATGACACCAAACATTGACGATATTACAATCTGCCTCCTAAAATATAGTAGAAAAGTTTACAAAGATTAGATTCTTCCAAGTCTTCAGAATTTATAGTTAATGTTTAAAAGCATAAGACTATAATATACATGTATGATTCCAATTTTTAAAATATGGTTGAAAAAGAACAAAACAGGAAAACATCAACAGTGTTTCTCTTTGGATGGTGGGATTATAGGTAATTAAAATTTTTCTTTATGCTCTTCTCTGTTTCCCAATTTTTTTCAAATGCATATATTATTTTTTATCATCAGAAATATCTTTTACAAAAAAGTCAAACTAATAATTTGATATAATACTTTTTGTGTGTGTGTGTGGTACGCGGGCCTCTCACTGCTGTGGCCTCTCCCGTTGCGGAGCACAGGCTCTGGACGCACAGTCTCAGCGGCCATGGCTCACGGACCCAGCTGCTCCACGGCATGTGGGATCTTCCCGGACCGGGGCACGAACCCACGTCCCCTGCATCGGCAGGTGGACTCTCAACCACTGCGCCACCAGGGAAGCCCGATATGATACATTTTACTACTTCAAACCAAGATTTAATGCTAATAAGAGGCTCAACCATTTTGCAAAGAGACAGAATAGCACTGGACCCATAACAAGATCTAGGCGATAGCACTCAATTAGCAAGTAAAAGTCAATAAAACTATAGTATATCTAATTCTTTTTTTTTTAAAAGAAGAAGGCTTCATGCTGAGTCAGATGAGAGTTAAATTAATGCAGGATTCAGAAGCAAGAACAAGTTTGTGAGGGGATATGATAGATGTGCTCCATAGCACTGGTTCCTGAAGGTCAGTGTTTACAAATAAATTAGAATATTAAAAAGCTGTGCAACTCCTGTATCTCCCATAAACTCAATATTTATCATCTGTGATCTACCTAAACATGCTTGAACCTTACATTCTAGCCCATATCAACTTTGGAGGCCATGTTTTTCTATATACAGTATAAAGTATGCTTTTTATTACAGCTATATGTACGGGAAGAAGGGAAAAGTTGTTTCGGATTTTAGGATTTGGTAAACAAAATTATTTTTTGTCAGGCCATTTCATTTCTCTGAGTGCAGACAGGTCATTCATCCAAGATCCTGACGAGGTTCTTTTAAAAAAAGACACCTTGATATTACAAAATACCAAACTTAAAAGGTTCCACTAAACAAAATGACTTTATACTCAAAATCAACGCATAAAATCTTTTTCTCATAGAGTTTTCTTTGAACTTCACTGGGTTTAAGGAGAGAAATTTATCATGTACAGCAAACTTGTGTCATTTTGAGCTCAGAAAAGTCAGAAAACCCAACAGATTCTACCCAGAGTTCTTCACATAACTTTTGTCTAAAAAAGGGTAGAGGAATTTAATTAGCTATGAGACCACAGGAGTTTTTCTTTGCTTCTTTGAGACTCTGCTTCCTCATCTCTAAACTGAGGGTAATAATGCCTGCCCCAAATTCCTCGTGAATAGTGATAAAGGAAAAACATAAAGCACCATAGAAATGCAGCAGCTATTCTGCTACTATTATTACTAAATTGATAATGAGGTAAGAGGAAGGAAGAAAACACTGTGAAAAGGAAGGAAAAGATGACATTTGAGTAGATTATTCTGGGTAATTCACACTCCCTGGTTCTGAACAGTTCTTCCAATCCCCTCCACAAAAGTCCACCCACAAGAAACACATCAGATACCCCGATCTCAAAACTTCCCTTAAAGGTGGAAACCATATACTCCAAAACAATCCTAAAAACTGCAGATCCTTGTGGAATTACAATTTAGTATGAATGCATATCCCATTCCACTGGAATGGACGATGTATCTGTCAGTCTCTCTCACAAGCCCATGAATTCACGGAGGGTAGACATTTTGCCTCACTCGAAGCCTGAACTTTAATAAGTAGTTTCTAATTCGAGGTTGGTCCAAAATACCTAAATCTTGCTCATTTTAATTGATCAAACAATCTTAACTGACATTTTTCTGAGCCACTAAATTTTATTTATCTCAATCGTCATTAAGGAATTTGAGAGGGATCACAGTTTGTCACGACAATGCATAAGGCTTGTTTTGAGCCAAAGGCAATTAGCTCTCTGCCCTCCACCTTTTTTGTCCAAAAGCAGGGCATAAATTTCCCTTTGTAAATGTGTCTCCGTCTCCTATACCAAGAAGGAACCACTCTGGAGACAATTCTTATCTGCAAAACAAACAACCCTTATTTATCATACATTTCCTAGCCACCCTCTCAGAACTCACTGTCATGCCAGAAGCCCAACCGCCTTTCCTTAGTCTAGCCCCTTTCCACACTGTATCACCCTTTGTTAAGATGATACAGAAGTCCGCAATTCTAACCATTTCCTTGAATCACATTTCTTTGTGAACTCCCATGCATACATAGGTAATTAATTTTTTTCTCCTGCTAATCTATTACCAGTTTGATCTTCAGGCCCAGCCAATGACCCTAAGAGAGGAGAGGAAGATGATTTTTTTCCTTCCCTATATATTCAAGATTAGTTAGTCTTTACGTTATGTAGTGGAACCACCTCAAATATTTTAGAACAAGTAGGAGGCATAAATATTAAAAGTGTTAAGTGCTATGCACCAAATTAAATTCCAGACAGTCGTACACGTAATTTTGAACGCTTAAAAGAACCATTATTCTTGTAATGGAGACATGGAAAAACATGGTATCCAAACCCACTTGGACTCTGGGTCAAAGGACCAAGAATTTTGAAAGTTTTGCTATTTAAATTTTGGTAATTTTTTTCATGATACATATACCACACTCCTAAGGAGTCATTATAGAGTTTCTACTCTCTGTAGCTGATGGTATAATATTTCAGGGTGGGGAGTGGACGTAAGGTGGGGCGGAGGTACATTTAATTTAAACCAAAAAGAGAGATATGTGTATACATATTGCTGATTCATTTTGCTGTACAGTAGAAGCTAACACAACGTTGTAAAGCAACTATACTCCAATAAAAATTAAAAAAAATTAAAAAATAAAAAAGGTAAATAAGAAACCGCCCCCCCCAATTTTTTTTTTAAAAAACCCTTTTTACCTATTGGATATAATTTCTCACTAATCCAAGGAAACTTCCTCCCCCCTCAAGCTATTATCCTTACCACACACACCCATGCTCATTTTCTCCTTCTGGCCTTCCCTTAGGTTGAAAAATACCACCTGCCCCATATCTCCACCCAGCACCCTTTCCCCTCTTCCCTGCGTAAACCAAATCTGTGCCATCTTCAAGGCTAGGGGAATCCCTGTCTCCTTCAGGCAGACTTCCTGGAATTCCTCAAACCTTTATCCAGAATTCTTCTTGAACTCCTATCCAGCCTTTTTAATTTATAAGAGCTGCCTCCCCAAATGAGATTAAAGATTCCTCAAGGGCAGTAGCCATTTCTCCTTTTGCTATTTTGCACAGAACAGTTCTCCACATAGAGGCACACTTAGTGAATGCTAAATAAAGTCTGGCTATTTATCAAATATCCATGTGCTTCAAAGTGTGTTAGATGCTGGGGATAAAACAGTGACCTAGGGGCTTCCCTGGTGGCGCAGTGGTTGAGAGTCTGCCTGCTAATGCAGGGGACACGGGTTCGAGCCCTGGTCTGGGAAGATCCCACATGCCGCGGAGCAACTAAGCCCGTGCACCACAGCTACTGAGCCTGCGCGTCTGGAGCCTGTGCTCCACAACAGGAGAAGGCCGCGACAGTGAGAGGCCCGCGCACTGCGATGAAGAGTGGCCCCCGCTCGCCGCAACTAGAGAAAGTCCTCGCACTGAAAGGAAGACCCAACACAGCCAAAAATAAATAAATAAAATTAAAAAAAAAAAACAAAAAACAAAACAGTGACCTATACGTAGTTCTACCTCTTTCAGGGCACTTACAACAAGCAAAAGCCACAAACTCCCAGTAGTGTTAGGGCCAGTGTTTCATTTGGCCAGTGTAACGTTCCAACTGCTCTGAATTAGAAGAGTTCTAAGCTGGGCATTCACTCTCCAGTTCACAGGACTCTGTACACTCCCTTGTGTCTGGCACCCATATAGCTCCACTAATTTATCTTCAGCCCCTTGTGAAACATCCTTTATTTCACAACTCTTAATTTATAAGGAATAAATTAATTCTTAAAGTACAGATTCTTCCTATATCAGATACTGACTAGTTATTTATTACTCCCCAAACTTTCAACATTAGAATGCCATTCTATTCATATCACTCTTACTATGGAAAACAGGCTCCAGTTAAAAAAAAAATCCAAATCCAAGGCAGATGGTATATTAATTAATTAGAGAAAGAAAACAGAACTGCTCAGCAACTGTTTTGCTTTCTTAAAAGCACATGATCTTTAAGCTGGAAAGGACAGAAGAAACCTCATTAAGAGAGAACCAAGGTACAAGCAGAAGTCACTTTAAAAGAATTCACGTCTTCAAAATCTGGTGAATTATATTCCAGGGCGCATCGGCAGATGCAAGCACAGAAATGTTCTGACAACCTCAGAACAACACGGAGAAGGAGGCAAGTCTCAAGAGGCTAGAGACTCAAATACACTTTTCCCCCCTAATTTTTTAAAAATTCAAAACTGAAGGAAAAACATAGAATTCCTAGGCATTACAAACCAGTTAATTTGATACCAATCTGGCAAAATTCAAGATTTAATCAGAAAACGGGGAATATTTAGGGGGAAAAATACTGGGGATTTCAAGGAACTAGGAGTTTACTAAGAATAAGTAATTTTTAAACTAACATCACTTACTTTTGTGGTAGACCAGAGAATATTCAAGATCTTTAATTTAAGCAAAGCATTTGATTAAAATTATTCCCATAATGTCCTTATGAAGAAGACTGACCTATGGGCTAGAACAGTTTAATCTGAAGGACAGTGCTAGCTGAGTTCAGCTGATTAATTAATTTGTCTCAGCAATATCTACTGAGGGCCAAATAGATTCCCAACCAGTACTGTACTTGGCACTTTCAGTACATTACTTTGAACTCTAACAATTACCTGAAAGGCAGATGTTCCTAACCTCATTTTATTGATATGGAAAAGAAGTTTCTCAAGGTCACAAAGCTAGTAGCCAGGCTCCAGAAGTCCAGAACTTTCTATGTGCCACAGGCTTCTAGATGTGCCACCATGGCAAAAAGACCTATCCTATGTATTATCAATGACTCAAATGTCTGGTGAACAGACTCACCACACGTGCAGTTGACACAAAATCAGAAGGCAGAGTTAACATGATGAATGCCACAATCAAGATTAAAACACATCTAACAAACTGGAAACTGGAGAGAGGCTTAAAGTAATAGAAGACAAGAAAAAAAATGTTCATATTCAAGAAATTTTTAACTGCATAATTAAAGAATGAATAAAGCCTACCTTGACAGCAAAGTGTGTGTGGGGTCGTGGTGGTGAGTTTTTCAGTCAACTTTGGTGTATTTACTACAAAAGCCAATTAAAAATTAGATGATTTTCGATAGCTAGTGGGAAGCAGCCAACGTAGCACAGGGAGATCAGCTCGGTGCTTTGTGACCACTTAGAGGGGTGGGATAGGGAGGGTGGGAGGGAGACGCAAGAGGGAGGGGATATGGGGATATATGTATACGTATAGCTGATTCACTTTGTTATAAAGCAGAAACTAACACAACATTGTAGAGCAATTATACTCCAATAAAGATGATAAAATTAATTAAACCAAAAAAAAGTAAGAACATCAAAAAAAATTACATGATTTTGTTTGAAGATAGGAACTCATTGCACTCTGCACTGTTCAGACTAGACTGAATTAATGCATTCAATTTTAGGCTAAGGGTCTTTAGCACAGAGAAAGGTCTTAGGTAAGAAAGGAAACATTAAAGTGAATATTATTTGGTGAAGATAACTAACATTTACTGACTTCTGGGCAATTATGCTAAGTATTATGAACATTATCTCATTTGATTCTCACAACAACCCTACAGGTAGATAGAGTACATCATTATTCCAATTTTACAGATGAGGAAGCCAAAGCTCAGGGATCTGAAAGGCTGTCAAGTAAAGGAGACGAAAGTCTTACTCTGTACCACCTAGACTTTTCATTTCTTAACAGTTTTTTGGTCATAGACCCTTTCAGATGGATGAAAGTTATAGATCTTCTCTGCTCAAAAATTCTACATATAATTTCACGAGTTGGAGGGCTATTGGCAAAAGTAGGATTAATGAGAAACAGGTCCAAGGAAGCAGTTGTCAGTTCAGTGTAAACAAGGCCTTGCTAACAATAACAGAAGGGAGGGATACCTCACAATGCAGTGAGCTCCCTGTCACTGAAGTGCTCCCTCTCAAAGTGTCGCTGGTCTGTTGGGAGTGCAACAGAGGGAATGTTAAAATGGATTTTGGAGGTTGGTCTGTGATTTTAAAGTACCCTGTTGTTATAAGACTGTGGGCCTAGTAAGTAATTTTTGTTTGATGGCAAAACAAAGAAGTTAAAAACTGAAGTTACTGTTTTAACAGAACATTCTGCTGAATACATCAGGCAGAATACCTAAATGTTAATGTTATTTCCCATCTATATATATGGTACCTGTATCAGGTACTTGAAAACAGCCTCATCCAAAAATTAAAGGTATATTCAACTGTTGATCTTGATGTGAATTATACTTTGTCATAATCAAAGTAGACTCCTTATTCCTCTGAACTCCTAACTAAAATGTGCCCTAAGATAAATACCATAAACACCAGATCCTAAAACGATGGGGTCTTTGATGAGAACGTTTACTAGTTTATAATTTTTGTTAACCTATTTCCATAAAGGATGGGGAGGGGGCAGACGGGAAACATAAGAGAAACAAACTCCGATTGTTCTGCTCTGCCTCTCAGATCCCTTCGCTAACAGCTGAAGGACCTTACCGTCAACTCTGCTTTATTTCCCATGTGCATCATAATTAACCTCCAGATTCAGGCTCCCGCCGCTCAAAAAGGAGCTCACACTTTGCTCCTGACATGCCATTCAGAGCACAAGCTTGACAGCTTGGCATACAAATTAAGTGTTCATAGGCAAATCTTCTACCTGAAAATCTTTACTATTCAGGCAGGAAGGATCAGGTGGAAGGTGAAACTGCCAACTCGTAAAGCAAAACCTTGAATTTGAGGGCTCAGAACAAGGTGGAAGGAGCGGGGGCTAAGTTCTTTAATTAGGAGCCGGAGGCACGAGGCTCTAGCCGAGGCAGCTGGCCGAGAAAGGTCCGGTTTAATCAAAGCCTCCTGTAACTCACAGGTTTCTGCCACTGAAAATCAAAAAAGGCAAAACTGACGAGCAGAGACCTACGGACACACACGGGTCGCCCACCTCCCAGGTGTTCACTTACTCGACACGTCGGCGGGCAGCTGCGCGCCCCTCGGGCGTCTGGACGGCGGCGGGGACCGAGCAGGCATCCGGCGCTCCTGCAACTCCCGGGCCGGCGCTGCCCCGCGGTGGGTCGGCGTCTGGGCGGGCGGCGAGCTGAGGCCCGGGACAAAGCGGAGTGCGGTCCAGCTGCAAAGGGCAGCGGCGCCGCCTTCTCACCAGCGGCCGGCTCAGTCAAGTGGCAGCATTTGGAGGACGGGGTGTCCTTCGGCCGCGCTCCGGGCTCCTCCTCCCGCCGCCGCGCCCGCCGCGCGCTCCTGGCGGGTTCGCGCCCCGCACCCGGCCCCGCAGGTGGCGGCCGAGGGCGTTCGGCTCCAGGGCGCGCCCTCCGCGGGCCGCACTCGAGTAACGGGTGGCGGGGGCAGCCACGGTCACGTCCGCAAGCGACGGTCCGGGGCAGGGGCGGAGCTGGCCCGTGAAGCTGCTGGGTCCGGCCACCGCCTTCACGGCCACCCCAAATACACTACCCAGACTGCGGTCATTCCCCAGCCCGGCAGGAATTAGACCCCCAAATTTCTAAGAAAACAGAAGCGAGCAAGTCACTTCACTTCCCTGGCCCCTGACGGAGCCCCCTGGGCTGCTAACCGTCCTGGGCTCTGCCCAGGTGAGAGGAGGGGCTGGTGTCTGGGCGGGGGCCTGCCGTGGGAAGAACCGGTGCTCGCGGCCCCCGCACGGAGCCCATGTGCAGGAGAACTCGCGGCAGCCTCACCGAGGCCTTCCCATCTAGGGGTTCTGGCGCCCGGGGCCACGCTTAGCAGCCAAACCCGCTTTGACCTAAAACTCCACGCGGTTCAGGCGTAGGTCAGGGACTCTGTCCGTCCTAACTAGCTTGCACCCTAAGTATGCAGAGCAAAAGCGCTTGATGTAATTTTAAAAGGACACATTCATTTGGTACTTCTCTATCCAGAAATACTGAAGGACATTTTCCAAGCATGTTTCTCCTTAAAACGCCACTAACAAAACATCCTTTTCTCGCTTTTTTTTTGGCACTGAAGTCTCTATCTCAAAACATGGCCATTATTCAGTTGTGTTTCCTTTCGCATTCCATGTGATGCCTGTATCTTTCCAGCATGATTCCTAGCAATAGTAAAAGCCCCAAGAGAACTACAAAAGAACCATTATTTTAGTTGTGTTCTACAATGGATTAGTCATGCAAAATTCACGCTTGAAGAGACTTTGGTGATAACTTCACCTGACTCCTTTACATTAGAAGTGAGGGCACTGAAGCCCAGAGTCCAGTGGCAAAACTAAATGTGAAAAAGAAAGACTGGAACCTACACAGCTCAGTCTGTAGATTAACATGAGGGTTAGCCCTCTAAAGGTATAACTAGTAAAGAATATGCCTAGATTGCAGAGGGATTGAGAAGCATAAATTATACAAAATCTAGTTCAGATATTTTTAGACTTTAAATGAATCAAACATTCCTATTTATTACTAGGCTTAAATTAACTAAGGCAACTTTTATGTACAGACAGTAGCTCAGAAATGTAATTTTGCTTCATGATAATATTAATGGATTGGAGTAGGCACATTCTGACAATCATAGAATGTGAATATACTTATATTAACTGTTTTGTCTGATCAGTATCAATTTCTAATGTACTCCAGTTGACTATACTAAGATAAGCAAGTATTTAGTTCTGTATATTTCAGGCATATCATGCTAAATAATTATGACCAAATGCAAGGTTCCACCTTTAGGCCTAATTCTTCACTGAAGGTATCACTGCTTTCCCTCTCCCTTCGCACTTTAAGCTTTTACCAACCTAGTACTGCAGTGATCCATAAGAGACCTCTGGGCTCCACACTGAGAGATCAGTGTCAGTCTATGATGTGCTCAAGGTGAGAAAAGAGAAACTTAAAAATTTGTACTTTTACTTCCCAGTCATCAGAGCAGTAAAGGGCGAAGAATGAGTCTCTGGCGTCCACCAGAAAAGAAAGACCTTTTGAACGCGTTCATTCCTGTGTCTCACACAGTTCAGAGATAGGCTGTATCATCTTTACCAAGTATTAGTTCCCCGCGTCGGCCAGACTCAGGCCAGGCCATCCCTCTACCATCCCGGGTCTGGCCAGGTCGGAGAAAAACCCAGGAGCAGCCCTCTCCTCTCTCTGCGGGTCTTCCCGGGCCGGTCCCTCACTAGGACCCCGGGTCTGGGGCGGTGCTCAAAGCCTGCGCCGCGAAAGGCAAGGCTTCGCTGGGGCTCCTGGGCAGCCGGGTGGGCTTACCAGGCACTTCGGATGAACTTGGCCACAGAAGATGCTTCTCCAAGCTCCTCCAAGAGACGGCCTGCTTCCAGCCTTAGGACATCAAAAGGTGACCGGGGCCTCGGCCTCTCCTCAGGACTCTAGGCCGTGCTTCCGGTCAAGATGGTACCGCCTGTTAAGCCCCGAGGGAAGATGCCTCGGAGAAACGTGGCGCCCTCTGCTGCCGGAGCCCCAAAATGCTGGCTTTCCTCTCAGGCACCCAGCCAGGAGCTGGGAGTCAGGGCCCCATCGTTTCTGCCCTCCTGTTATCCTCTCACCCTGGCGGAGGAGGTGGGTACACAGAGCTCCTCAAACCGATGGTGGCAGAGACCGACTGCAGGGTTTTGAAAGTGTGCGGAAACACCTTTTAAAAAGCTGGAGAGCAAAGCGACAGAGAGGAGGAAGGACCCTGAAGAGGGCCCAACGCGAACGTGGTTAAGGTGAGGGTGCCTGCGCGATAGCGGTGTTTGATGTATTTTCCTTTTACCAGAAGAGCATGGAAAATAAAAATCATAAAACCGGTGATGAGAAAATACTAGCATTTGAACACAGGTGATCTGATACCACAGCCCATGCTGTTGACAGGGACGCGGTATGTTGAGCTGGATTGAGGACTGCGTGCCAACAGTAAACCTGCAATTAATAGGATTAAATCCAGGCGCCCCCCGCCCCATACACTCCCCCTCCTAAAGAAATCCCATTTCCACTCCTAGAGCCCTAACACTTCCACTTCCACTCCAGACAGGTCAGAGAGAGGGAGGCAGCTGACCCCCGCCACTGGTTTTCCTACTTAAACACTGAGAACCTCAGGCTTCCATTTCTGCTTCAGAAGGACCCGTCAAAGCATACACCTCTGGGAGAAGCATGGAGGGCGTGCCAGCCAGGTGGAGGGAACCTCCTCTTGAAAAGAGCTCTAAGAGCTCTAAATGATGAGACTCCGTCAGAAGGGATCTGGGCCCTGGGACTCACCTCTCTGCCACTAGGGCTCTTCCTAGCATATCAGTCAAATGCCATCTGTCTTCTGATAGTGAAGTGATGAGGACAGGATAGGTGGATGGAAGAATCTGGGGGAGTTCACGTGGATGCAAGAGGATGCATGTATGTAAGAGAGTTATGAAGGTCACAGGAAAAATTTATAAAGAATAGAAAAACGACTGAGGAGATAGAAAAAATATATCATTATGATATACCATTATGGGGTATGAACCCTGATAGAATAGCACATGGGTATGATCTATGAGAAAACTCATTTTAACATTTTGACTTTCATAATGATAAGGCTCTGCTACGATAAAGAAATTAATAATTTTGTTTTCCACGTATAAAATTTGAAATTCTACCTCCTTTTTTCTCATACAGTGGTCTACTACTATTAGTGACAGTTTTAGGTGGTTGTGAGTGGAAATAGGATTTCTTTTCAAGGGGAAGCATACAGGGTGGTTTGACTTAATTCTACTAATTGCAACTTTACTATTTGGTAATCCAGCTCAATTTTTCTCTCCTGTCTACTATAGGAAAAAAAACAAAACAAAACACTTTTAGTGTTTACTGGGAAGCAGAGCTATTTCCTACATATATTTTTCACTGATCCAGGTTTTATGTGCTATTTTTTATATGTTCAGGCTAAAATGGTTTCTCCAAAACAGTGCACTTACCTTGTATGTGCTAAGATTTTATCTAGATTACGCCGAGAGACCCAGATATTTCCTCTGAGTAGGTGACAAACACATTTTCATGTCACACCCTAGACTAGGGTTTTAGGATGCAAAGCTTTAAAAATTCAGCAGCAGAAATGGCATATTGATTCTTTAACACTTTCTGTAGCCCAAGATATATGAACATGTTTCTTGATGAAGAACTAGCTGTAGATACGAAAATGGTGTCATCCTGGACCTTTTCCTGCACCCTCTGTACTACTCACAGTTGTTTCTATGCCAGAGCAGCCTTCACAATCTTGCTGTAAACCTTAATCACACTGTTGTGAAAGACCTCTGTCTGTTTAACATTTGCCCAGAATCAAGGAACAAATCATCAGATTACCCAACCAGCTAAACAGGTAAAAATGTAAACCTGTGAGAGTTTCCTATTTTGATATTTTAATATATATATCATGATATGTTTGAAAGTTCATATGCCCAAAATAAACGTTCACAGCTGTACTTTAGGCCCTTCTGACCTTACTCATTACGTCACTGAAATGAGAAATGATTAACATTATCTTCCTCATATGGAAGACAGTCAAATCATCCCCTTGTACCTTCTCTTTCCTTGAGGGAAGGAAGTGTATTTAACTTTTTCTCATAAGATTTCCTTTACTCACCTTTGCCAGGCTTTTCTAGACCTAATCTGGTTCTCCAAATGCAATTATATGCCTGGCAACCCAAATTAAGGGAACATTCCAAATAAGAGTTTAACAATGCTGAGCATTAGAGTATTACAGAACGATATTTCCCTACCTTGTATTGTATAATCCAATTCTGTTCATTATATTAACAAGTATTTAGGTTGACAACCATGCCATAAGTCTATTTCTTTTTCCCACTTGTCTTGTTTTTCCTTAAGGTTTTTCTGCGTTCTGAGTTTTGGCCTTTAAGTTTACTGATGTGCATTTGTCAGTAAATAAGCTTCAGAGTAACCTATACAAGATCTGTCTGAAGATCTTTACACTAAACTTAATTAAATGCACTTTGGAGTCTTTAAATCACCATCAACATTCTCTATATATCTCTTGTAAAAGTAGATTTAACAGTCCCCAAAGAGGGAGAAATGTGTTGGAAATAAATGAACACCTTATTTTTTTTATTGTTGTTGTTTTTATGGTTATCTATATTTGTTTTCCCCCTCTAGATTCTGAGTATCATGAGGACAGGAACCATGTACTTTATGTATTTTATGTGCTACTTATTTCTAGCACCTGGCATATGGAAGGCATTAAATCTTGTTGAATTAAATGTTATTTTTCTGCTTTGGTGCTTTCTATAGTTCCATCCCATTTCAAACAGAGAAAACATTACTGCTTAGACCCATGAATCCAAGCTTCTGTAAGTCTTCTTTACCTACCTTTATTCTAACAGTAAGATAGGGCCAACTTCTCTTGAAAGTGTAGATATAAGACATTGTTAAAAATCTGATAAATACTGCAGTAATCATTGCTCCAAAATTTATTATTTCAAATGTCATACTGTAGTGCATGTTTTATTTTTTTACTTAGGGCATATGTGCCTTTCAATATGAATCACTTTCTATTGTCTCAATACCCTGGTTTGTTAAAAACAATCTGTTGGGGACTTCCCTCATGGTGCAGTGGTAAAGAATCCGCCTTATAATGCAGGGGATGTGGGTTCGATCCCTGGTCAGGGAACTAAGATCCCACAGGCACACGGGACAACTAAGCCCGCGGGCCACAACTACTGAGCTCACATGCCTCAGCTAGAGCCCGTGTGCCACAAACTGCAGAGCCCATGTGCTCTGGAACCCATGTGCCACAACTACAGAGCCCACGTGCCCTGGAGCATGCTGCCACAACTAGAGAAGAGAAAACCCACAGGCCACAACTAGAGAGAAGCCCGTGCACCACAACAAAGAGCCCAGGTGCTGCAACGAAAGATCCTGCATGCCTCAACAAAGATCCTGCATGTCACAACTAAGACCCGACGCAGCCAAAAATAAATAAATCTTTAAAACAAACAAACAAAAACAAAAAACCAATCTGTCCAAATTTGATTAAAATAGTTCAGTTTCCCCTGGAATTCTGGATTTTCACATATTTGTTTATTAGCTCATAATTTTAAAATTAAAGCCAAATATTTGATAAATATACCTTGAAAACAGGCATAGCTACATAAAGACAGTAGGATGTTTGTTCTGGAGAAGCTAGGGGAATTAGAATTGATATCTAAGGGGTATTCAAATGGAAGAGGGGCTATACTTAATCTACATTGCTCTCTGGACATTACTAGAACCACTAGGAAGAAGTCATGGCAGGCATATTTGGATTTGATTAAGAAAGGACTGTCTATTGGTTAGAGCTTACAACAGAACGGACTGTTTAGCGAAAGAGTGAGCTTCCCCTTAAACCAGAAGTTACATGATCTATCTGGAATGTTATAATGGATATTTCTAACAAAAATAGCAAAATTCCATATCCTCTAAGAAAATCTCTCCAAAGCCAAGATTCTGTAATCTTAGGAGTCGTTCTGCAGTACGAATACATGTGAACTTGGCCTTTGGACTGCATCCAATCCAGCACTAGAGCCATTATCTTGATGTCTTACTGTTTGTGCCATCTACAGGGACAGAGAGACAGACCCCTGATGTGTCCTCGGCTAAGGAGGCAGTTTAGCGTCTTTTAGAGATTCTTCCTTAAAAGCAAATCAACCACCAAATGCTGTATAAATTGGTACTCAAAGAATTTGAGCTAATTCAACATAAGAAACTGTTTATCTACAAAGGGATATTTTATGGCTTGTGATATTTCACTTAACAGCTAACCTCATTTGTTGGAGTGCAGACCTACTATAACTTAGAGGTAATAATGATAATTACTATTTATTGAGCACCTACTATGTACTGGGACCCACAATAGCCATCCACATGCTATCTCAGTTAATCCTCACAATAAGATAAGGTAACTGTTAATATATGGTAGAAGTTGAATTTGAACCCAGGCCTAAGTCCAAAGCCAGTGTTCCTTCTATTATTCTATATTGCTTTCCAACTTCTCAGTTGTCCACATAATGGCCTGTTAAATCTGGCCATAGTTCCACACAGCAGTCCTCCTATCCAGCTCTTAATCCCTCAACTCTGATGGGCAGTATCTATTACTAAGGTAGTGAGATTTGGAAAGAAGATGGGCTGTTACCAAAACTGATGAACTTGTGGTCATAGAATATCTGGCTTGAATATGTTGATAGAGCATGCATTCTGAACAACTATATTTTCCATGGCCTCTATATTTCTGAGCAAGGATCTATCCCATGGACTCTGTGTTTCATACCACACATGCAATACCTACATAAAGTCAGCTGTAGAGATAAGATAGTCATGAAATAACTAAAGAATAGCTATAACCAAACCAACCAGTAAATACATACTAGTGGGCAGAGGACAGAATATACTGTAAAATGTAAATCATAAGAGGTCAGTGAAAAGTGGGTGGGTTTTGGCTAGGGTCATGAGACAAGCATAGAATTTTAATTGTTGAAAGAAGAGGATGGGTGTTCAGTTGATGCTATATCCACAGGGGTGGCAATGAGCCTGGAACACATATGAATGGGAAGAAAATGAATCTTTGAGAAACAGCTAGCAAGGCATGGGGCCCACTGATGTCAAGCTAGGGTGATTTGTTTAGACAAATAACAGACAGCCACTGAGAGTTCTTAAATTGTAAAGTGATATAATAAAAATTGTCCTTGAATAGAATAGATTTAGGATTAATGTGGCAACTCTGAGCAAGTAAGTAGAGGTTAGTAGCAGAAGCCAATCATGTAGCACTTACCATAATGCCTGAGAGAATGAAAAAGCGTTCATAAAAGATGTTTTGTTTTTCCCAAAGACTTATTTTTCCTTCATAAACTTAGTCTATCTGTGGTTATTCTTACCACCAACTACCAAGATCTGAAACTCTTAAAGCTTAATGGAATCACTGTACATTGAGTTTAAGTATTTCAAGTAATAGGAAATTTGCTTGGGAAAAAAAAAGTATCTACCAATTATATATTTATAGACTGGAATCGAGGAAAAACTGAATCACTCAGTTTGCTCAGTAAAAATAAGACAAAGTTTTTAGCTGAGTCTGAAAGAACTGGGAATTTAAGAAGAGAAAGTCTTTTGTTTTTAGAACTTTAAACTTTTTTACAATGAACACTGATCACATTTGGAATCAGAAAAAAAATCCAATAAAACAATTTTCATTTTGAAAAGAAAAGTTAAATAGAATAGTTTTGGGATACCTCTAAGAAACCATGATCATGTTAAGGGGTCCTTGTTTAGGAATTAGCTACTAGTACAGTTTTACCACCTCTTTTAGCTTCATTTTCAGGCCTTGCTTGACTTTCAGTAAAATATTTTAGACAGTAGAGAGTTTCACTGTTTACCTTTTTAAAAAAATTTTGTTTGCATGTTGTAATAGAGAATTAGAATTATTGGTGCAAGAGGCAATTTATGGATAATCTATGACCTAAACCAAAGGAGATAGGTGCTTTTAAACCATTTCACTGCCTTCCGAGAGGTCCTCCTAATGTACTGCTTGCTATTGAGCTAAACTGACCATCTCGATTTAAGGGATTAGCTTCCAATTAAAAACAGTTACTGGGGGTCCATCAGATATTTAAATTAAAATTCTTTCCCAGGAGAATGCTTAGCTCAGTTCCAGAAAGAGTTCAGTTACTGGGACATTACTACTTTATCAGATCTAGGATTACCCAGTCTTCATGTACAAGGAAGTTCAACACACATAATTTTCAGTCAACATCCCAGATTCCTAACCAGCCTGATCTAAGAACTGAGATTGACTCTACAAGTCTAATTTAAATAAAGAGACCAGAAAAGAGTGACTCTACCTAGGGTGAAGTACCATGGAGCACCTGTACGACAATTGCATCATCCCAGTTTTAGGCATGGATCTCAGCTCCCATTTCCTCCCATGCATAAGGCCAAGAACACCCCTCCTGTCACTGTGAGTGAATTACAACCTAAGCTGCTAGGCTTTAGGGTCTATTTCTGGGTGTGATGAACCCTGCCCTTCTTGCCGCACTTATACCCACCCCCCCTCTTGATGTCAGCTTCTATGCATACGACTCTAGTTTTCAGTTTCTGCTTTTTTGGGAGGTACTGGGAATTTGTTCCTTTTTTGTGAGGTCACTATACATTTAAATTTGTTATTTGCATTTAGTATGTCTGCATGTTTAGAGAGTAATGAGTGGTGTTCAGTCCTCATTTTGTAGAACTGGAGGTCCCCATTTGCTCCAGTCTAGCTTCTACCCCCACCACTCTAAGATGCCTGTTCCTGTCAAAGTCACCAATGTTTTCTGTATCATCAAAATCAACAGACATTTCTTAGTCTGTATCTTAATCTTTAGTGCATTCATAAGAGCTGACCAGTCCCTTCTTCCTGAAACACTTTTAGCTTATGCAACGCTGGTTTCCTTCCTGTGTCTCTAGCTGCTCCTACTCTTCTGATTAATCTCTAAATATTGTTGTCCCTCAGGGCCTGCTGTAGATTCTCTTCTCTTCTTTCTCTGCAATATTTCTTCAAGGGAGTTTATCTGTTTGCATTGCTTTAATATCATCCTTATGCCAGTAACTCCCAAATTTACATGTCCTGCTTTGGATGCCTAACAGGCACCTCAAATTTAACATGTCAAAAACAGAACTCTTGGGCTTCCCTGGTGGCGCAGTGGTTGAGAGTCCACCTGCCGATGCAGGGGAAACGGGTTCGTGCCCCAGTCCGGGAAGATCCCACATGCCGCGGAGCGGCTGGGCCCGTGAGCCATGGCCACTGGGCCTGCGCATCCGGAGCCTGTGCTCCGCAATGGAAGAGGCCACAACAGTGAGAGGACCGCGTATCACAACAAACAAACAAACAAACAAAAAAACAGAACTCTTGATACCCGTTCTCCAAATATGGTCCTCCTCTGGTCTTCTCCAACTCAATAAGTGGTAACTAGTGGCTAAAATCAAACTTAGGAGTCATTTTCAGTTCTCCTACTTGTATTTCCCCTCCTCCCATTATATACAGTTCATTACCTGTTACCTGGACTATCTCCTCCTCAATCTTATCCATACAACTGGTTCCCTCTCTCACTAAGTCCTAGCCACACTTGTCTCTTTCTCCACCTCAGGGCCTTCACACCTTCCATTTCCTCTGTTTTTCCTACTTTTTCACTTGGCTGTCTCCTTCACATCTTTCACATCTCAGTTCAAATGTCACCTCTTTGGAGAAGACTTTCTTGACTAGTCTGTCTTAAGGCAGCCTTCTCTCTATAACCAGCTACTCTCTTACACATCACACTGTTTATTTCCTTCATAGTCTTTATCACTAATTGAAATTACCTTATTTGTTTTTATCTCCCTTCTCTAGAACATGAGATCCATGAAAAGAGTAACTTTTAATAGTATTTAAACATTATCTACCAGTGCCTAGAATAATAGTAGCTGGCATACAGTAGGCACTAAAAATACTTCTTGAGCAAATAAAAACAAGATACTTCCACTTCCAATTATAGCATACTAGTTTACATTATACCAACTCTCTCCATGAGAACAACTATAAAATTTGGATAGAACATAAAAAAAAAAAATCAAGACTGAAAGTATCCAAAAACTATCAAGGCAGCCAAGCCTCAAGGAGCCAAGATCCTGATTTGAATAGAAATGCTGAGAAATGAGCCTGTTTTTTTTTTTTTTTTTTTGCGGTACGCAGGCCCCTCACTGTTGTGGCCTCTCCCGTTGCGGAGCACAGGCTCTGGACACGCAGGCCCAGCAGCCATTGGCTCACGGGCCTAGCTGCTCCGTGGCATGTGGGATCTTCCCGGACCGGGGCACAAACCTGTATCCCCTGCGTCGGCAAGCGGACCCTCAACCACTGTGCCACCAGGGAAGCCCTGAGCCTCATATTTTTGACGCCTTTACAATTTGTAAGCAACAGCCTAGAGGCTGAGGATCTTTCATTCACCTCACGGAGTTTGGGAGTTGGAACTGCTGAAGAGGTACACTCCAGGAATAACCAGAATAAACCAGGAATAAAGTGAAAGTAAATCAGCTCTCACAAACTCAGTAAGTCCAGTCTTGATTAGCTCAATACATTATGTAGTCTTTCCTAGTCTAACAGACTGCAAAAGCATCATCCAGAGTCTCAAATTATTCCTAAAATTTTCAAATCACAATGTCTGACATTCAATTAAATATTACCACACATATTCTGAAGACAAAGACCAAAGCAAAGACTAAGAGAAAAATGGGAAAAATAAGTAGATCTACAAGCATTCCAAACACAGATTATAAAATAATTATGATTAATAAGGTCAAAAATAGAAGCCCACATAGAATCATTGTTTTAAATCAGATAGAAACTTTAGAACAGAAAAAGGCAATAACTAAAATTAAGAACTCAGGGACTTCCCTGGTGGTCCAGTGGTTAAGACTCCACACTTCCAATGCAGGGGACGTGGGTTCGATCTCTGGTCAGGGAACTAAGATACCACATGCCGCGTGGTGTGGGAAATAATTAAATAAAAAGTATAAAATTCAGAACTCAAACAGATAGATTGAATGCAGATTAGATGCAACTAATAAGAGGAATAATGAAGAGGAAGACTGGACAGCAGAAAATATCCAGACTCAATCTTCAAATATTAAAAAGATAAAAAATGATGAAAAAGTGTAAGAGATTATGAGACAAGATGAAAATATGTATCATAGGTGAAATTAGAGTCCTAGGACAGGATAGAGAGAATAGGGCATAAGTGATATTTGAATAGTAATGGGAAAGCATTTTCCAAAACTGATGAAAGATATCAAGCCACAGATTCAAGATCCTCCATGAGCACCAAGCAGGATAAAGTCCAATAAAATCACATCTAAGCACATAATAGTAAAACTGCTGAAAAACAAAGACAAACAGAAGATCTCAGAGGAGCAAAGGAAAAGATACATCAGCAACAATAGTGTTTACAACTGGCTTTGAACAGAACTGATGAAAGCTAAAAGACAATAGAATGACAACATCAAAGTATTGAAAAAAAACCTGCCAACATATTAGTAATTTTTCATCACCTTGGGTAGGCAAATATTTCTTAAACAGAATACGAAAAGCCTATCCATAAAGAAAAGATTGATAAATAGTATCAAACTAAAGAGCTTCTTTTCATGAAATGATACCATTAAGAATGAATATGCATACCATATCATAGGAAAAGATATTTGCAAAAAGGTATCTTATACAGGACTCATGTATAAAATAAAAAGAACTGCAAGAAAAAGACAGATAACCCAATTTTTAAAATGGGCTAAAAACTTCAATGGGCACTTTACAAAAGAGGATGTCTAAATCGCCAACAAACGTATGAAAATGTGCTCAACATTATTAGTCACTATGAACTGCAAATTAAGACCAAAATAAGATACCACTAGACACCCATCAGAATCAAGAAAACACCAAATGTTGGTTAGGATGATAAGCAACTGGAACTCTCATATACTGCAAATGGGAGGAAAATTGGTACAATCACTTTGGATGATGTTCGGCATTATTATCTAAAGAAAAATATATGCCTATCATATGATTTGGAAATTACATTTCTAATAAAATGCATGCACATGTGCACCAAGAGACAAGAATATTCACAACATCATTATTTATGATGCTCCAAAACTAGAAACCCTCATCACTATTACAAACACATCTGGCAACTATTGTGCACTCAATGAATCTACGTTTTATTACTATTCTTTTTAGCCTGTGAAAGTCTTTCCATATTTTGTAGATTCCAAAAAATCTGCCCAGCTGAGAACCAAAAACATCTACTCAGAAATATCTAATTAAATGTAATTGCCTAAATATAAATTTATTAAATATAATAAATGCCTGAATAAAATAATTATTACCTCAAGGATTGTTAAAAATTTATGGTAGGTTTAATCACTGAGTTTTTTTCTTCCAAGTAGCAGAATTCTAACATTACGCATAAATTAGATTCAAGTTTATTTTTAAGAGGCATAAAGACTCTTCTCCCTATTGAACTGCAGAAATAAGTTTTTCAAATAAATATCTTGCAAAGAGAAGAAAAGTTTTCTGTTTGTTATTTCACTATGAATCACCGATTAACATCTTCTGTTTCACAGACAAAAGTTGGAAAAAATAACTTGAAGTTATCAGGTTCACAAAACTATCATAAGTCTCCTTCAGCAGTTGTGAGCCCAACTGAATGGTTTCTGCATAGATCTTAGAGCCTTGCTTTTTCAAAGCCTCTCATGCTCCCTTTCTAAATGATGGATGAAAAAGATTTAATAGATGCAGTCTTAATCCTAAGAAGCACTGGTTTAAAAAATGTATACACACACAATGCAAACTGGAACTTAGCATAATGTGATTGGTTAAAATTCTTACATATTCTCACCGAAAATGGGGAAACAAGGATCCACAGTTAGTGGCAAAGGAACTAGTCATAATCTAAATGATTGATTTAGGAGTTCTTTTCCCTATCCTTCCATTACATTTTATATATGTGTCCGTAACAAGAAATACTTAATTGTAAAGAATGGTTTGTATTTATGTATCCTCACTCAAATGGCAGAGATGATGTCTTTTCATTAGTATGTCCAATTCCTAGTTGAGTGCCTGGCATCTAGTAGGAACTTAAAATATGTCACATAGATGAAAACTAAAGGAAGCTATAAATACATTAGGGAGAACTGTGAATTCCAAGCCAAGATCTCAGATTTGTAAATCACAGGGCAAGACAAAATTTTGTAGGACTTGATATCCCCTGGATGACCTAATAGAAATCAAATCCTAAAACTGTAAAGTCAAAAACACACCAGTTGGATGATGTCTACCTTAAGATGATCCAGTAATCTGTTTCAACCCTGGAACAGGCTTGCTCATATTTACCATAATGTACTCTTATGCTTACTTTCTAACAGTGTTTCCTTGTAAAATAACTTTTATTCTTTTCTTTCTAGTGGAATAAAAAAATAAATTTACTCTCAAATATCTAGACAGAGAGGTAAATACTTAAAATGATAAATTTACCATCACTGTTTTCGAGACTAGAAATATCTTCATTAAAACGCTTCCTTAAAATTTGCTCCCATGTGTCCAACATCTTAAGCAAGAAAAATCCAAAGGAATCCTCTGATATGTCTATCAGAACTTAAGTTTGGGTTGTGTTTATTATCAATAAACCTTACACAAGACTCTTAGTCATCTTAGTTATTTTCCTGGTATTTCGGTAAGTAAGCATGGGGATATTATCATTCCAATTTTACTGATGGAGGAATCAGAAGGCATAAAGCCCTCCTGCCTTACCTCTGCAGTCATAAATGTGGTAGAAATTACAGTCCAACTTGTTTCTCTCAGGTGTTGCCTTTGTGGCTCTATTAGCAATTCAGCAATTCTATTTTCTTTTCCAAAGCTTCTTTTCATAGAGTTCTAATTATACATTTCACTTCTGTATACGTTCCACATTTATGGCTTCTTTTCCTTCCAAAGATTTTCACTCCATTTTTTCCCAACTACTTCATTGCCTAGGGTGATTGAGAAGAATATTCTGCTTAAACAGAAAGTTGTCATAGAACCACTATATGCATAACCAATTTTTTAAAAAGTTATTGTATTAGAACAAAAAATTTACTTATATTACTACTCAGATTTTCAAAGAAAATAACTTCTCTATTTCCTGCAACCTATCCTATCCTAATTAATCTCCACTCCAACAGGGAGCAGTCTGAAGGCAAGGGTGGGATTTTGGGAAGTAACCATATGTGATCCAGAGGAGTCTCTGGGTTTAAATCTCATGTCCTCTGCACCAGAAGGGAGCATCCTAGGTAGCAATGCGCTTGAAGAAACTTGATTAACAGGGCTGTCGACTACCAACTAGGTTAATAACCTTAATTTTGGAATTGTTGATCTGAAGCCATTTTCTTTTTTTCTGGCAGAGATTAGAGAGTAGAACCAATAGTCTTCTAAGGTCACTCTTTCTTCCTGAGAACAAACTCATATCCTCTGATTAGAGGTCTTTTCTTTTCGGAGGCTGAGAGAAAAAAACACGCAACCTGTTTAACCAAAAGTAAGTTTGGAACCCACTCCTATTTTAATGCACTCGCAAATATTTTCTTACGCAACAAGGGAACACTTCCACTGCTCAGCCCCTGCTTCTGCACAAGCATCTGTAACAGGGAAAGTCTATATTGAGCTGCTGCATTTTTTTATCTCATAATTGATTCCTGCCCCCGGAGTCAAAGGCAAAAATAAAAACTAATAATCTGTTTTAGAGTGAGTCTATCAGAGTTCTCCACAAGACAACATGACAATAGTAAAGAATGAAATGGTTATGTCTAGAGTCCACTGCTACTTGTTTAGAATGTAGGCCTGAGAAACCCAGATGTGTTGTTTATTGAAAATAAATCTAGTATAATTTTAGATGGAATGTCTATTAAATTAATAGGTTGCCACTTGGTTAGAGTAAAGAAATGCATTTTAAATGCTGTTATAAACTACATTCTGGATTCAACCATATTGGACCACCCCTGTGGGGCTGATTTAAGGCAAACAAAATGACTAGTTAATATGTCACCATAGGAAGTGTTATTGATCTTTTCAGGCAAGGATTTCTGGAGGTAAGGTCTTCTTCAAGCACCAGCACCATCACTGAAATTAGTGGGAGCCTCTTCTAAAGAGCAGCTAAAATTTGGTTTCTTCTCTACAGCTGGCCCCTCCTGTTACAGCAGCTGACAACACGAGCAGACAGCCTTGGATATCCGGCTATTCCCGCAACGTCAGCAAGAATGAGAAAAGCAAGGCACGAGTCCTATTTTAGAATTATCCTCAGTTCTAAGCAGTAGCATCAGAAAATTACCCTCACTATAAACTGAAGATGGTTTGAGAAATCAGAAAACCATTGACAATTGATTAAATTGTTTTCTCCTCTCATATTTGCCTGCACTTTTCCATTTTTTTGGCAGATGGAACAATATAACAACAATTCTATATGCCAGTCAAGCAGCTTCAACAATCAACATTTTACCAATTAAGTTTTGGTTTTTTCTAGTGTATTTCAAAGCATATTATAGATATCATATGACTTCATGCATAGACCCAAAGAAGTTATTTCCTCCGCACATACACTACTGTACCATAAACTATAATAAATAGGGCTTGAAAAAAACATAACCAAAATACCATCATTATAGCTAACAAAAACTACAATTATTCCCTAATGCCACATGGAAATATCCATGTCCAATGTACCTGTTTGACCTAAATCTCTCTCTTAAATTTGATTTGTTCTTATTAGGATCCAAACAAGTATCTTACATAGCACTAGCTGAAATATAATTTAATCCTCTTTTTTAGCTATAACATCCCCTCCTCCTTTTTTCTTTGTTATTCCTTTGATGAAAAGATTGGATTATCTGTCCTGTATTCTGTACTTGTCTGTATGCATCCTATCCTGAACACACCACGTATATTTTTAAGAAAAAAGTTTAATTTAATTATAAATGTAATTATCAAGAGAACTGAATTAAAGTCCTGGTTTTGTCCCTAAATAATTGGGAAACTTCAAACATTTTTAAGTCTCTTAGAGACTATTTGCTCTATAGGATTTTCTAATGACTCATCTAAGAGCAAATGAAAGTGACATTTTAGCATTCTTCATATGCCAGTATTTTATTAACTTTACTTTCACTTAAGAGTACAAGTGACTGGGACTTCTCTGGTGGTGCTGTGATTAAGAATCCACCTGCCAAGGCAGGGGACACAGGTTCGAGCCCTGGTCCGGAAGATCCCACATGCCACGGAGCAACTAAGCCCGTGCGCCACAACCACTGAAGCCCGTGCGACTAGAGCCCATGCTCTGCAACAAGACAAGCCACCGCAATGAGAAGCGGGTGCACTGTAACAAAGAGGACCCCCCCCCGCTCGCAGCAACTAGAGAAAGCCCGCACGTAGCAACGAAGACTCAATGCAGCCAAAAAAAAAAAAAAAGAGTACAAGTGATTGACGAGAAATTAAACTAATTCTATCAGTTCTTTTAAGATTAAGCAGAAAAAAAATCAGTATTTCTTTCAAAGATGAAACCTTTTAATATTTTGATATATTTCCTTTCAATCTCATATATTTTATAGTAAATGTCTATATGCATATTCCATACAGTGGTTCTTATACATATGTAGTTCCATAATATGAATTTTATTTCACATAACATTAAATAGGATTGACTTTTCTACAATTACTGACTATAAATTTATAGAATTTAACTGAATGAAACTACATTTTCATTTAGGGAAACAATCTGGAATATGATATATTTCTTTCCGATTTAAAGCAAGTATAACTAGACTTTTATGTAACTGCAAATGGACATGGGGCATCATTAGGAAATGTTACTGTTATATTAAGAAATAAAAGTTAGTTATCCATGGGATTAATATACTTTATCTGTCTTGGAATCTTTCAAGCATTTATCATTCCTCATGCTGAAATCTTTTGTGGTTATTATTTATTACCTACCTTTAATTTTCAAAGCCTAATCCTCTTAAAAATATCCCAAATGAATAAATAGAGCTAATTACATAAAACACTTTGTCTTAATGTCACTTTACCTAGTCAGTGAAGGTCAAACACAAAAGTCTAGTCATGTTTGCATTAAATGAGAAAGAAGTATATCCTAAAATTCCAATTTGTTTCCCATTCCATGAGTCAACACACAAGTTTCATTTAATCATATTTTATAAATATCATGGGAGAAAACACACTCCAAAATATACCCTTTCGGCATAGGACATGGGAAGCTATGCAAGTTTCACACAAACTGTAAATAAAAGGTCAGGAAACTAATATTTAAGGATTGGTATTTTGAAGTGGGAGATCCCCAAAGAGGAACATGGACTGATAAGTCTAGGACCATGGATTAAAAAAACTTCTTCTAGGACTACTGCCATCAAGGCAGGTAGGAAAAACTGGAGTATAGCATGGGTATAATAGAACGATGTCCAAGGGCAGTTCATGAATGAACTGGGTTCATCAACTCACTCCGAGGCTTTGAATATGCAGTTGTTTTCAAAGCAACTTAATTTAAAAAACAGAAGCCAAAAAGATCAAAGTAACTTGAGATTGAAAGTCATATCAAAACTTGATCCATGAAAAGATCAACTGATTCCTGATTGTCCTTCTTAAAAAGTTCGTAACTCTGAAAATGAACCTCCACTGTCAGAGTAACTGCCTGGATCTAAAGAAATATCTCAACTCTTGGGGCTTCCCTGGTGGTGCAGTGGTTGGGCATCTGCCTGCCAATGTGGGGGACACGGGTTTGATCCCTCGTCTGGGAGGATCCCACATGCTGTGGAGTGGCTGAGCCCGTGCACCGCAACTGCTGAGCCTCTGCTCTGGGGCCCGCGAGCCACAACTACTGAGCCTGTGAGCCACAACTACTGAAGCCTGTGTGCCTGGAGATACTTTCCCCTCCTGTGCAAGGCAAAAGTCTGGTTTTGTGAGTCACTGAATTCAGCCTTTTCTCTCTTTTTTTAAAATTATTTATTTATTTATTTATTTATTTTTGGCTGCGTTGGGTCTTCGTTGCTGTGCGTGGGCTTTTCATTGCAGTGGCTTCACTTGTTGCGGATCACAGGCTCTAGGCATGCGGGCTTCAGTAGTTGTGGCTCATGGGCTTCAGTAGTTGTGGCTCGCTGGCTTCAGTAGTTGTGGCTTGCGGGCTCTAGAGCGCAGACTCAGTAGTTGTGGGACACGGGCTTAGTTGCTCCGTGGCACGTGGGATCTTCCCAGACCAGGGCTCGAACCCGTGTCCCCTGCATTAGCAGGCAGGTTCTTAACCACTGCGCCACCAGGGAAGCCCCTTCAGCCTTTTTTCTTAAAGTGATCTCTCACTCTGAGATACTGAATGTTACTGGCAAGTTCTATTACTTTACGTCATGTTGGCTAGAAGAATGTGCTAACAAAGCAGTCCTCAGCCAAGGACCTTAGGGACAAGAGAACTTGGAACAGCAAGCTTCACAATACAAAGGGAGCTCCAAGAAAGGAGTTCTACTCACAGCCAAATATGGCAGAACTGTGACACGCTAGCAGCTCTACTTCACAAATCAAAATAGGCCATGCCCTGAATTTGATGAAAAAAAACCCAAGCATCTCCAGAAATTGAGTCCAAATAGTTTAGCTCATAACCAAAGAGTGAATATTTTATACTCACAAAAATACGATTGTTAGATTGAAAGTGAGAACACAACAGCTCAGCAAAATAGTATTCATCAACCTACAACTCCCATGAACCTCCTTGGAGGTCCTGCCCTGCAGCTCCACCACTGTCTCCAGGCCCATATGAAAAAACTCCCGAGACAAGTCAGACTGCCTGGGACCCTTAGGCAGTTACAACACCAACAGAATTTGTACTAAATTGGGTGAAGGCCAATCACTGCTGATCATAACTCTCAAGCAGAGAGGGAGAGAGGCAAGTGCTCAATCCCAGCTAAAACCACCTACCTTCTCTAGTTCTTTTATTCCTGTCCTCTGTTTTCTCAGCCTGGTAAATCCCACCATCATCCTTCATCTCAGCCCCTTTCACTGCAGCCGTTGGAATCCTAATCCCCGTCTAGTCAACCTCCTACATCCTCATGTTATCACAGGAGTCTCTCTACCTCCAGGCCCTAAGGGACACCTGGTCCTCCTCTGACGACAGCCCTTCTCCTGCAGCCCTCCCTCCAAAACAGATATAAGATTCTCTGCCCACACATATCTCCACAAGAGCATTTTCCCCGCTTCTTGAGGCTTCTGCCGTGGGATCATACTCTCTGCTGTGCTTCATCGCCCTTATTTTATTTATTTTCTTAAAAATTAGCTTATTTATTTTTTGGTCACATCTCTCAGCTTGTGGGATCTCAGCTCCCTGACCGGGGATTGAACCCAGGCCACAACAGTGAAAGCCCAGAATTCTAACCCCTAGGCCATCAGGGAACTTCCTCCATCACCCTTTTAGATCAGCCTTTTACACACTTTCCCTTGTTCAGTGGGAGCTTTGGGGCTTGGTTTCACCCTTCTTCTCCACCCCAGTGTCTGCATAATGCTAGAGATGATGTTATCCATGCAGAACAGAATTAAGAAAAAGATAAACTTCTTCAGTGATATTGTAAGACTGTGGAGCTCCTCAGGAGTTTATCATTTAATCAATAAATTAAAAATAACATTACAGTTCGTGTATAACAAAATTCATTTAAAATATGTAAATATTTATACAGGAATGTCAAAAGATTCTCACTGGTTCCTACTCAATAAGTGAAACACATTTTAATTTGCTTCAAATTAATTAATGTAAGAAATGGTATGTCAGCACATTTAAGTGAAATTTAAGACCCCTGCTTGTCGAGGGGTCTGCATACATATTAAAATAAAGATTAAATTTAACTTCTGCTAAAAAAACCTTTGCTTTCATGACCTGATGTTTACAGTCTTACATATTAAGTCTTAAATATCATCACCATACCTTCTCGTTAGCATTAATTTTTTTTTTTTTTTTTTTTTTGCCGTATGCAGGCCTCTCACTGTTGTGGCCTCTCCCGTTGCAGAGCACAGGCTCCGGACGCGCAGGCTCAGCGGCCATGGCTCACGGGCTCAGCCGCTCCGCGGCATGTGGGATCTTCCCGGACCGGGGCACGAACCCGTGTCCCCCAAGGCGGACTCTCAACCACTGTGCCACCAGGGAAGCCCTAGCATTAACTTTTTAAGTTCTAGAGACACAGGGGAAATAATTTTGAGGTGGTTTTAGAGAAATATTACCATTGTTATGTCCCCATTAACTTATTTTTCCCCCACAATGGATATCATTTTTCTTTCCCTCAATCCTGCATGCTTATTTAAAAAATAATGCAATTAAAAACCAAGGTAAAGGGCTTCCCTGGTGGCGCAGTGGTTGAGAGTCCACCTGCTGATGCAGGGGACACGGGTTCGTGTCCCGGTCTGGGAAGATCCCACATACCGCGGAGCTGCTGGGCCCGTGAGCCATGGCCGCTGAGCCTGCACGTCCGGAGCCTGTGCTCCGCAATGGGAGAGGCCACGACAGTGAGAGGCCCACATACTGCAAAAAACAAACAAACAACAAAAAAAAACCAAGGTAAAAATAAAAATCACAAAGAATCCACTCTTCTCAGATAATCATTCTTTCATAAATAGCTGTATGGGATTAGAGGGTACATAATATTTTTTTTTACCATGAATAGTAAATTTACTTCTTCCATTAGAAATAGTTACTTCATGTGTAACCCTCCATACTTTTATGGTATACAAACATATTCTAGATATATAGCATGCTATGGAGGTTGTGTGTATCTGGGAACAAAGTTTAGGGGGTCATTTGTTTTTATAATAATGTGATCTTATTATATAAAATTCTATATATTAAGATTTTCATACTCAACAGTATTGTGAAAATCTCTCCAAGTCAACTGGCATAAAGGAGAAAATACAGTGATTTTGAATATAATTCTATGAGGCCTTGGACAACTTCTTAAAAACTCTGTGTGTTTTAGTTTCCTTACCTGTAACATTATTACCACCTACTTCATCAGGTTGTTGTAAGGATCATATGACTGCCTAGCTCAGGGGACATGCTTCATAGGAACCTAATTTATTTCTTTCAATGGCTGTGTAATACCTGATATGGGTGTGCCATAAATACTTAGTCATTCACTTCCTGAGGGGCATTCACTATGTTTTCAGTCTTTGACTAGTGCAATGTACAATAAACATAAGCATATACATACCTAATAAACATATATATACCTAATCTAGGAGTGATTTTATTCTCATGGAATATATTCCTAAAAGTATTATTAATTTCAATAGCTAATAGCGCATTTCTTTTCAAAATGGCTGAAACAATGACCATTTCCATATGTATGAGAGTACGCTTCTCCCCAAATTTCTTCAATAGTAGGTATTTTCACTCTCAGCTTTTGCTAATCTAATGGCTTTGAGAGGCTGTGTCATTGTTACTTTATTTCCCTAACTCCTAGCAAGGTTGAGCATAAATTCACGTTTACTGGCCACTTGGAATTGCTTTCTCCAAATCTCATTTCCCCATTTTTCTTTTTGGTCATTTATTTTTTTTCTCCATTAGTGAACACTTTTGTATAGTTTAGATCTTCTCTATCATGTATATCAAATAATTTCCCCTAAGTTATTATTTCCTTTTTTAAAGTAAAGTTTTTATTGAAGCACAACATGCATTTCTTTCTGGTTTACATTTAATCTTTTGTAAATTGATTAAATTTTAAAATGTGTGTCTTCTCCTTTACAGCTTCATGGCCCTGTCTTGGTTACTCAACAACTTGAGGGATATTTGTGTGTATATAAAACCTATCATTTCTTCTTTCTTTTCTTTAGTCAATCTGGAAGTTATCTGATATACTTTTTCCCAGATGAGTAGGTTGTTGGGTTAGCACTGTTTTAAAAATAACCCATTTTTTCCCTTTCAACTGAAATATCATTTTTGTTATACATCAAATATCTGCGTGTACTGGGATCTATTTTTGAGCTCTCTAATCTGTTCTCTGACTTGTCTCTTTCTAAGCCCAAACCAAAGCCAATAAGGAGGTCATGATATGCTTCAATCATATGAAGCAAGTCATTCTTTACTGGTCTTCTTATTTACATTTATAATTCCAATAACCTTTAAGATCACTTTATCCACCCCCCATCTTATTCACATTTAGATTAGAATTGTATTACATTTGCTTAATTTGGGGAGAATTCGTGTTTTTATGATATTAAATCTTTCTATCTAAAAACAGATATTGTTTAATGTCTTTGTATAAAAATGTTCAGATGATCCATTGTTATCTTTTTCTCTTTAATAACTTGTTGCTAGTACAGAAAAAAGTAATTTATTTTTATCTCTCTACCTTAGGTCAAATTCGACTTTAGTATTTCAATGTAATTCTAAACCTTCCTCACTGTTCCAGCTGTCCTCGCTCTCACCAGACATCCTTATTTCCTACTTCATTAAAAAAACGGAGGTTATCAGCTTTCCAGACTCCTCTGTGCACAATCACCTCTGTTCATACCCATTCTTAACACCTTTCCTCCGTTTTTTAAAAAAAAATTTATTTATTATTATTTTTGCTGCATTGGGTCTTCATTGCTGTGGGTGGGCTTTCTCTAGTTGCCGTGAGCGGGGGCTACTCTTCGTTGTGGTGCGTGGGCTTCTCATTGCTGTGGCTTCTCTTGTTGTGGAGCACAGGCTCTAGGTGCACAGGCTTCAGTAGTTGTGGCTCACGGGCTCTACAGCGTACGCTCACTAGCTGTGGCACATGGGCTTAGTTGCTCCGAGGCATCTAAGAATTGTGGGATCTTCCCAGACCAGGGATTGAACCCATGTCCCCTGCATTGGCAGGTGGATTCTTAACCACTGGGCCACCAGGGAAGTCCCGTTTCCTCCGTTTTTGAAGGATGAAATTTGTTCCCTCCTCTTCAAATCCAGGCTTTGTTGACACTCCAATTCTTTCAACTTCCTTGAGGACCCTGCTCCATTAGTTATGCCCCCTTCTCTCCTGCATCTTCCACCTCTGCTTCTTATTTCTTTTCTTCAGTCTCTGTACTCTCTTAAATTCCCCTTTTCTGTTGTGGAGAGGCTACTTTAATTCTCTTGGCCAGATTGTACAGCCATTCAGCCATTCCCAACCATCAGAAATACATTATTCTGATTGTTAGCTTTTCTCCTATGCTCTCTTAACTTAGGCTAAAGCTATGGCTCTATCAGCTTAGAGTGAGAAGAAAGGGCAAGGGTCTGGCTTCCAGCACCTCCAAGTCCTCTCTCTCGCTTTTCTGTATTTGGGGCAAAGTGCAGAAGGAGGGGAGAGAAAAATATCTCCTTCCTTGACTGGGGAAAACTGCAGTTCTGTGTGTTGGGTGTCCCTGCTTCTGTGGCCAACACCGAATGGCCATCAGTATTCTCTGGGGAGCACATGTTCAAATGCTGGCTTTCTCTTCTACTGCATGCATGCTTGCCATCTGGTTCTATAAGAATGAAGTCACTAGCCACTGCAGTCACTGACCTTCAACACACCCTGAAAAGAGTTCAGGGTGGAGAACCGGGATGAGGCACTCTGTGTTCTGGGAAAAACTGGCAGAACAAGGCCTTCAGATAAATATTTTCAGGAGAAAATTTTATGAACCCAATTTCTTGTATCTTCTCATGCCTAGAAAAGCACCAAATCATTAACTAAGATATCTGTACCTTGTGACTTACAGCAACCTTCTACTGAGATGTGTGCTTGATTGCATGTACCCCCTTCACTAAAATCATATGTATACTGACTTCCCCCCTACTTTTTTAGAGCAGTTCCTCAGAGCTATCTGAGAGACTGTCTCCTGGGCTACAGTCCTCAGTAAGCCTCAAATAAAACTGAACTCATAGCTCTCACATTATGGTTTTTTTTTTTTTTTTTTTCCAGTCGACACATGGATTCTTAAGTAAGGCTTGGAAAAGCATCTCTCTACTGCATAGTTTCTTCACGGGGCAGATCTGCCTACAGGCATATATCTCTTCTCCATGAAGTTTGCTTTGGCCAGTGGAACATAAGAAAATGTGACTTTTGGGTTTTGTGTGCATGATACGGGTCATACTTCTATTGTAAAGCAAAACCAAGCCCTATACTGTAAACAAGACACACTCCAGAGGCAATGCAATTCAGTAAAGATAAAACTAAAAGGATGAACAAATACAAACAAAAAGAAAGCATGGGCAGTGATTTTGATATCAGTGAGTACAGAACTGAAATCAAAAAGCAACTTTAAAAGACTTTTTTTTTTTAATGCTAGGGGTAAGAATTCACAAGGTATATAAGATATGAATACCTATTACCAAATAACTTAGCAGTAACTTTCATGAAGTAACAACCTATAGACTATACAAGGAGAAACAGAAATGCACTACAAATAGGACATTTTAATTTACTTGCCAATCCAAAATATATCAGTCACCAAAAAATATATGAAAAGATGGAAATAATCACAAAAACAAAAGGGATTATAAAGCTACTTTGCACAACTCTATGAAAAATAAATTTAAAAATGGATAATTTTCCAGGAAAAAGTAATCTACCAAAACTTACCCCAGCAGATTTAGGAATTCTACTGAGCTTGATTTCCACTGAAATTGATAAATTATTTTGTAGTAGCCTGAGCATAGTAAACAGTATCAAGGTTAAACATTGGAAGATAATACTAAAGTTGTATATTGGAACTGAGGGAAATCCTAAAGAAGTGGTTGCAAACCAGTTTAACTGTTGTCATATGTACTGCAAATATCTACTCCACCCCCCAGAAAGTACCATCATCTAGTCTAACAGAGGAATCTTTAGAGAGTAGGTAATTCTAATGCTATTTAAACTGTCCCAGATCTCAGAAAAATGAAAACTTCCCGATTATTTTATAAATTACAACATTGATACTAAAACCTGATAGACTGCAAAAAGATGATAAATTATACTTATGAATATAATTTCAAAAAGACAAAATATTGATAAACAGCACTTTAAGAGAATAATCTGTCATAATCAAATTAGGTTCCTCCCTACCTCCTGTACAAGAACATCAGAATAGTTCAATAGTACAAAATTTAGTCATGTATTTTAGCATATTAAAAAACCCATGGAAAAAATTACGTTTATATATATAGTCATAGAAAAGGAAGTTGACAAAAATCAAATCTACCCTTGATTTAAAAAAAAACACACTCAAAATAAGAGTGGATGAAAACTTCATTTATGTGATTATACATATTATATCTCAGCCCTAAGGCTAACATACTTCCTAATGGAGAAACACTGAAGATATTCCTCCTAAAGTAAGGAACTAGACAAAGAGGCCCACAATGATCACTACTACTTCACACTAATTAATTGCCTAATATTTCCAAAACCATAGAAAATTAAAGGT
This sequence comes from Mesoplodon densirostris, assembly GCF_025265405.1. Classification (NCBI taxonomy): domain Eukaryota; kingdom Metazoa; phylum Chordata; class Mammalia; order Artiodactyla; family Ziphiidae; genus Mesoplodon; species Mesoplodon densirostris. Next base: position 46,339,470 of record NC_082668.1, read on the forward strand.
ACAAAAATTGGAAAAAAATTTAAATTATCTCCATATTTGCAGATGGTATGATTGTACACCTGAAAAATCCAGAGATAGCAAATGAAAATGACTACTAAAGAGAATTCATCAAGGTAGTAAGATATAAAATGGTTAATATACAGAAGTTAATCAATCAATTAAAATAACAAACAATGACAGAAATAATGGGATAAGTAGACCCTCTTTCAATAACAACAAAAGACAAAATACTCAGGACTTAAGAACTATCCAGAACCTAAAGGAGAATCTTTCTAATATAAAGAATATACAAGTTAACTTGGGAGGATATGGAGAAAAAAGAACGCTTGCGCACTGTTGGTGGGAATGTAAACTGGTACAGCCGTTATGGAAAACAGTAGGGAGGTTCATCAAAAACTTAAAAATAGAACTACCATATGGTTCAGCAATCCCACTCCTAGACATACATCTGGAGAAAACCATAATTCAAAAAGTTAACATGCACCCCAACGTTCATTGCAGCACTATTTATAATAGCCAGGACACGGAAACAAGCTAAATGTCCATTGACAGAGGAGTAGATAAAGATGTGGTACATACATACAATGGAATATTACTCAGCCATAAAAAAGTATGAAATGTCATTTGCAGCAACATGGATGGACCTAGAGATTATCATACTAAGTGAAGTAAGTCAGACAGAGAAAGACAAATATATGATATCACTTATATGTGGACTCTAAAAAAATGCTACAAATGAACTTATTTACAAAAAAGAAACAGACTCACAGTCTTCGAAAACAAATTTATCATTACCAAAGGGGAAATGCAGAGGGGGAGGGATAAATTAGGAGTTTGGGATTAACAATACATGTTACTATATATAAAATAATCAACAAGGATTTACTGTATAGCACAGGGAACTCTACTCAATAGTCTGTTATAACCTAAATGGGAAAAGAACCTGAAAAAGAATAGATATATGTATATGTATAACTGAATCACTTTGCTGTACACCTGAAACTAACACAGCACTGTAAATCAACTATACTCCAATATAAAATAAAATTAAAAAAAAAACTTAAAAATAGAACTACTATATGATCCAGCAATTCCACTTGTGGGTATTTTTCTGAAGGAAACAAAAACACTAACTTGAAAAGATAGCCCCATGTTTACTGTAGCATTATTCACAAGAGCCAAGATATGGAAGAAACCTAAGTGTCCAATGATGGATGAATGGACAAAGCAGATGTTGAATAAATATTTTTATTTTTATTTTTACTTATAATAATTCAGCCATAAAAATAAGGAAATCCTGCCATTTGGACCTTGAGAGCATTATGCTGAGTGAAATAACTTGGAGAAAGACAAATATTGTATGATCTTACTTATATGTGGAACCAAAACCAAAACCAAAACAAAAAAACCCTGAACTCATAGATACAGAGAACAGATTGGTGGTTGCCAGAGGTAGAGGGTGAGGTGGGCAAAATGGGTGAAGGGGTCAAAAAGTACAAACTTCCAGTTATAAAATAAATAAGTTCTGGGAATGTGATGTACAGCACGGTGACTATAATTAATACTGTATTGTATATTTGAAAGTAAGAAAGTAGATCTTAAAAGTTCTTATCACTAGAAAAAAAAGTGTAACTCTGTGGTGATGGATGTTAACTAGATTTATTGTGACCTCATTTCACAATACATACATCTATTGAATCTTTATGTTGTACACCTGAAACTAATAACTAAACGTTACATTTCAATTATACTGCAATAAAAAATTCTAAGTTAACTTGGATTAATGTAAAGATGTACTGTGTTCTTTAATGGGAAGACTTAATATCATAAAGCAGTGTGTCATTTTTATAAATTATCAAGGAACAAACATAATAAGAATACAGATTATTTTCTGGAGCTAGATAAATCAATTTTAAAGTGCACTGGAAAAAAAAAAGTGAACAAAGAACAGCCTGGAAAATTCTGATAAAGAGCAATAAGGGTACTACCCCTACCAGATATGTAAACATACTATAATGCATCAATAATTAAAAGTGTAGGATTGGCTCATGAAAAGACTAATCAAACAGAATAGAAAGTCCAGAGATAGACTTGAATACCTATGGGAATTTAGTGCACAATGAAGACTGCACATCAAATCAAACAGTAAAGATAGACTTTTTTTTTAAAGATAGACTTTTTAATAAATAGTGTTGGGAAAACTAGGTAGCAATTTGGAAAAAATAAAGCAGATTCCATACTGATGCAATGTACCAAGTTAAACAAATAGGTCCAAATGGATCAAAGTTTAAATGTAAAAAAAAAAAAAAAAAGAAATTATAGAAGTATGAGAAAACAACATAGGTGGTTTTTATTATATCCTTGGGAAAGTATTTTATCATAACCATTTAACTATGACTCAAATTTTGGAAAGGCTAACAGTTAAAAGTAAACACAAATAAACACTTGTGCATGTCAGAAATACACCATTAGCAAAGTTAAAACAAATATAACAAAATAGGAAAGACATTTGCAACTCATAGCACATACTGAATGCTTACATTCTCAACAGACATTAAAAACTTTTAGGAATAGAGAAGAAAAAGACCAACTTTTTAGAAAAGTTAAGTAAAAGATATGAACGGAAAGGTCACAGAAAGAAAACCAATAGCATAGCCACTAAACATATGAGATGGTGCTAACTTCACTAGTAAAAATGCAAATTAATATTACCCTGAGCTATAATTCCTCAACTATCAGATTGGCAAAATCCAAAAGTCTTATAACACACTGTTGGAGAGGCTATGGGGAAATGGACACTTTCAAACATTGCTGGAAGGTGTAGAAAATGGAATAACCATCAGGAAGGAATTTCTGGAATTATCTACCAAAAGTTCAGATGAATTTATTCTTGATGTAATGATCTAATTTCCAGGAATCTCATACATATGTGCATGTATGTGTATATATATATATATGTATATATATATATACAGGCAGATATAGATATCATATATAACATACATACATACATGTATATACATGTGCGCGCCTATCTATATATCTGTGCTAATTTGAAATGGCAGTTGTGCTAGGTTATCCTTTGCAGAATTGTTTGTAAAAGCAAAAGACTAGAACAGAGCATCCAGCAGTAGGGGACTGGCTGAATAAATCATGGTATATAAAAAACTGTGCATCCACAAGGAAGATTAAGGAAGAGCTCTATCAACTACTGACTTGGAGACATATCTAGAATAAATTTTCATATTAAAAAAAGCAACAAATAAAAGAGTGTATATTTTAGGCTATCTTTTTTATAAGAATACATTCATATTTGCTTGTTTTTGCATAAAGAAATACTGAAAGGACAATAAATAAACTAATAAAAATGGTAATCTATAGTGGCTAGAGAAAAAAGGGTGAAAAGGCACAGGCAGGAATGAGACTTCTATAAATTCTTTTTTAAAAAATTTTATTTATTTAATTTATTTATTTTTGGCTGTGTTTGGGTCTTTGCTGCTGCACGCGGGCTTCCTCTAGTTGCGGCGAGTGGGGGCTACTCTTCCTTGCAGTGCGCGGGCTTCTCACTGCGGTGGCTTCTCTTGTTGTGGAGCCAGGGCTCTAGACGCACGGGCTTCAGTAGTTGTGGCATGTGGGCTCAGTAGTTGTGGCTCGTGGGCTCTAGAGGGAGGGAGGCCCTATAAACTCTTTTTATATATTTTGATATTTGAATCAAAAAATTAAAACTGATAAAAATATAAACTTTTCTTAAAATGTGGTGCCGGACTTCCCTGGTGGTGCAGTGGTTAAGAATCTGCCTGCCAACGCAGGGGACATGGGTTTGAGCCCTGGTCCAGGAAGATCCCACATGCTGAGGAGCAACTAAGCCCATGCGCCACAACTACTGATCCTGCGCTCTAGAGCCCACGAGCCACAACTACTGAGCCCATGTGCCACAACTACTGAAGCCCACATGCCTAGAGCCCATGCTCAGCAACAAGAGAAGCCACCACGATGAGAAGCCCACGCACCGCAATGAAGACCCAATGCAGCCAAAAATAAACAAATACATTTATTAAAAAAAACGAATCTGGTGCCAACTTTTAGAGCAAAGATATCTGGGTAAACTTTAGCAAAGTAACACAGTTTTAGATGATTACATGAGGAAATTACCAATCTTTACTTCCAATTTGCCAAACTTTTATTAGGGTATTTTACCTTTTAGTGGAAGCTGAGAACTTAAAAAACTTGACGAAATCAAATTTGAATGAAATCCTTTATGTCAGGTACTGAGGTTACAATAAGAATACAGGTTCTTGCTCTCAAGGTGTTCAGACTTACAGGGGAGGCCAAACATAAGCATGGGATTGTACAGCATAAGAGCACCAAGAGCTCTACACAACAGGTAACACGCTTAACTACCTTCTTTGCTAAGGCAGTCTTCCTATCAGAGACAAGAGACAAGCCAGACTCTAAAGGATGACTAGGAGCTTGAAGGGGATCCCGGGAAGTGGGGGCGTTTCAAGCACAGGCAACAGTAAGTGCCACCATCAGTGCTGCTTTCTTAGTCTTACAGGATAAATTTCAAGTTCATTAGCATTAAAGCAACCTTTCACAACCTGGCTCTTGCCTATCTTTCCATCCTCATATTCTACCACCCTGGAGGCCTGGACATGTGTAGGTGTGGTAGGGATTAGAAAGAAATTGTGGTCAGAGGAGTTTATTGGCATATGAGATGTCTCACGTAGGGTGGCCCCTGGAGTTGTGGATGTCAGGAGCTCTGAAGGAGTTGCGGAAGCTGAGCTAATCAACAGGAGATAGCAGGAGTCTGGGGTAGAGAGAAAAACTGTGACCCGGGGGACTGCACTCAATAAATATTGCAGAGCAAGGCCTACGTGAATGTAACTTCAGTTACCGAGTAAGTACTGTGTTCCAAATGCTGTCCTCAGAGAGGTCTTTTAAATGCGTAAGTAGTGTTACACCCTTGCTTAAAGTCACTGCTTCTCATTGCATTTAAAATGAAAACCTCTTCATCTGGACTTCACATTCAGGCCCCACAAATCCTGTCCCCAGCCTACATCTCTAACCACACTCTGCCTCTCACAAAGCCCTCTGCAGTCCCCGCTGTCTGCAATTACCTCTCCATCCTTCGCTCCATTGTCTAAATCCTACCTATCCTGCTGTTCTCACTTTAAATGTCACCTCCTAAGGCCTTGCCTCCTGACCACCTCTCTACCATCTAAATTACACCTCTAAAAACCTTTGTTACAACACCCTATATTTTCTTTCATATTAGATTTTGTAATTATGTATATATATTCGACTTTCTTGCCTCATGGAACCACAAGCTTCACGAGAGAAGGAACTGTTTTGTTCAGTACTTAGAAAACTGCCTGGCACATGGTAATCAGCAAAGGTTTGTGAAAAGAATTAAGCTTAATCTCCATAGCCTTGTAAAAATGATCCCTCTTTTTCAGATGTGGAAATTGAGGCTCAGAAATGTTGGGTGATCTATCCAACATCTCAAAATATGGGTCCAAATCCAAATGTTGTCTCCCAAATGAAGAAGGCTTCTCATGAAAATAAGAAAGGTCTGGAAGTGGCCTAGGTGGCTAAAGTGGATGACAACCTGTCTCCTGGCTCTGGTTTATGAGATTATGGTATAGACAAAGAGCAGACTCTGTTTGAGGGGTTTGAAAATGAATAAGGTCCAAAATAAAGATGCGATGGAATATTCTGTAAATAGGTTGAGGGAGGTGGGTTTGCAAAGGAATAGGGCTTTCAGAGGATCCTGTGGAATTGACTTAAGAGACTGGACGGCAGTAAGAAAACGAGCAAGGAGAGAGGGTGAGACTTCCAAGCAGCCACGGGGATCAAAGAATGAATGGATGGTTGACTGAATGCCGTGAATACTTTGGGAAGTATCTGGGGACTCTGGAAATAAGCAGCTTGGACAATTAGAGGGGCTGAACCATGAGGAGTATCCGGAAGTACTCAGCCAGTGTGAGGCTACACTACCGACTACATGCCTTCTCCCTGGAGAGACTTCTCCACTAATATGGCCTGTCTGCCCCTCATCAAGTTCTGGCATAACCCCTGGTTCCTCTGGAAACTCCTGCTTCACTGCTACTAGCTGAGCTGTATCCTGCTGCAAGGGCCAGGGGCAAGAAAATAAATCTCAATCAGTAGTGGAAGTAGAAAAGGTGACTACACAAGAAGGCCAGGGATAGGTTTTTCAGGAGAAAAGTTAAAATATGAAAGTTTCTGGGTCATGTTTAACACCACATCCTACGCTCTTAGAAGCGGCTGTAAATGTGGGTATAGTCCTAGACCACTCGAGAATGTGTCAGGTCTAAAAGGAACAGAAAGGAATGTTTTTAAAAATCACCAAAGCTCCTGACTTCATACATACTCCACTGTAGTTTAAAAATCTATATATTTATGTTATATTCAGAGATGGATAAAAAGTAATAATATTAGGTTTATTGTGTCGATCACTAAAAAGCAAAATATCTAATATTAGAAGTTGTTAAGAAAAACTCTACCTTAAAACTGGAATCCAAATAATCCAAAACAGATATCCTATGAGGTGTGTAGAAATAGGTGAAGGCTCCTGAAAGGCAGCAGCAGCTGGCTCCCAACCACCCTTTGCCTAGAGACAGTTGCTAGGCAATACTAGATTTGCTCACAAATGCACTTTTTACCCGAGGATAAGTATTATGATAACACACACACTGCCTCCCAATCAATTTTTCTGCTCCTGTTTCATTAAAGGCAAGAGACTCTGGTAAACACTATTGATGATGGCTAATAGTCTCCTGGACGCTGAATTGTGCTGGGCTCTTTCCTGGACAAAAACATTATTTTTGCCTTCTAGGTCTAGGGGGATTTAGAAAAGCCTGAAAACCAAATATTTCATTTGTTCTCAATTTCTCTGAGTGCAAATGCTGTCCAGGGAGCAGAAAGATGGAATAATGGATCTGAGACTCATTTTCTTTCAAGTTCTTTTGTTGACTCATAAAAAAACTAATACTGCCACTCAATGTAAACTCACTTTAAAAATATTTAGTAGACAGAGAATTTGAAATATGTAAAGAAAACAAAGATGTGATCATTCTAGAATTTTAAGGTTTTACCTTTGTTTTGTATTGATGCTAGTGTAACACAACAGTAACACAACAATAAGAGGTGAAAGTATGATTGGCCTTGTTCTGAATGGTGCTCTTTCTACAAATCATTTATTGGATGTATTCCCATCACCTGCACTCAACACTTCTAAAACATATCTTTTCCTCAAAGCAGTTATGCTTCTAATATTCTCATTTTTGCTAAAAGCACCATCACATTTCTGGTCCTTCAGACTAAAAATCTTAGAGCTATAATTGCCTCCTCCCCATGTATTCTTCATGTCTAATGACCAAATCTTGCTTCTTATTCCTTTTGCCCTCTCGTCTACTGAGCCATCCTGTCTATGAATGACTTCCTTTATCACTTTATTCCATTTTCCTCCACAAATATGTATATATATTCTCTATTCTTCACAGTTAAAGCTAACATTTTTTAGTCTATAATTAAGAGGAACCGATCTTAGCCCTTCAACTGTCCAACAAGCCTCTGCTCTAGTCACCCCATGCCTTCCTCAAAGTTCCTGAAACTTAGGAGACATGATCCCTGCTTTCCTCTGTCCCTCTCCAAATGTTTACCACTGCCTGTAAATCTATTTTACCTGGAATATTCTTTTATCTGCTTTTATCTCTAATCATTCCCCAATTTAGTTATCCCATAAAACTATTCTAAATTCCCATTTCTTCCATAAAGCTTTCCTCAATTCTCCACACTCATACTGATAGAATGCCCTCACTAGTAACTTCCTTAAAAAAAAATTTTTTTTTAATTGAAGCATAGTTGATTTACAATGTTGTGTTAGTTTCTGGTGTATAGCAAAATGATTCAATTATACATATATATTTATATTCTTTTTCCTATTCTCTCCCATTATGGTTTATCACAGGACATTGAATATAGTTCCCTGTGCTATACAGTAGGACCTTATTGTTTATCCATCCTATATATAATAGTTTACATCTGCTAACCCCAAACTCCCACCCCCGACCGTGGCAACCACGTCTGTTCTCTATGCCTGTGATTCTGTTTCTGTTTCGTAGATAAGTTCATTTGTCTCATATTTTAGATTCTACATATACTCACTAGCAACCTTCAAGTCAGTCAGTTGGCATCTCCATACATTCTAGAATGTTATCAGTCAAGAATCTTAATTCATAATAAGAGTTGATACTTACATAGTGCTTATTCTGTATCAAGCACTAATCTAAATACATATAATAAATTCAATTATTCATATCAACTTTATGAAGTAGAAATTATTATAATTCCTATTTTTGAATGAGGAAATTGGGGCACAGAGAGGCTATATAATCTGCCCACTTAGTAAGTGGCAGAGTTGGGAATCAAACCCAGACACAATGGTTCCATAGTCCACATGCTCTAAACCACTAATCCTTACTCTAGTTCAAAAATTCCTACATATTATCTAGATCTGCCTCACAATTTGACCAAAGAGAAACCAAGGAGGAGAGATATTCAGTTACAAAAAGTTACACAAAGCAGCGTTTTTCAAAATTTAATGTGAATCACCTGGGGGTCTTTAAAATGCAGATTCTAATTCCGTAGATATAGGATGAAGACTGAGATTCTACATTTTTAACAAGTCCCCACGTGTTACTGATTTGACTGGTCCATGTACCTCACACTGAGTGACAAGAACAAAGAGAAATGCAAGCTGAGACTGGAACTCAGTTTTGACTTTTTCCATCCACTGTTATCCCAAACATTATGCTAATAGGTAAGGAGGGAGAAAAATGTACCTGAAAGAATTTACTTGGAAATTTACTGGGAAATTTTGAATCACCTTGCAATCATGAATGGCAAATAAATTTTATGATGCTTTTTTTTCACATATATTTTAATTTTGTAGTAGTATACAAAGCATTGAGCTTGTCCAAGATTTATCATCCATAAATTCATTATTCACTTCTCTACAGCCCACTGGTTTATGGCTCTGGGTAGTGACTTGGGGATATGGGATTGAAGGAGGAAGGACTATGTGGTAGGAAAACAGGCTTTTCCAAGACCCAGAAAAACTGGGGTCAGGATACCACTCATGAATATTTGGGCATTCATTCTGTTTTTTCCTCTGAATGAGCTTGCCACTGAGTTAGACTAGAAAACCAGAGGACCAGATGTCAATTTTTTTTTCCAATAGGGGCATATATTTCCTAAGGGCTTCCTAAATAGTAATATATGCCCCTGGTATGAAAAGTACAAGACAAAATTAAGCTTCCCAGATCTGGAAGGACTTACCTTGTGCAGCTAGTGTTAACAGTGGTAAATCCCTCTTCTGGGGGCTCTGGTGGCCAAGGGAAGCTGCACTAAGAAATGCCGGGAAATGTGGCCATTAAGACTTGCATTAAGTCTGTGTGACCTTGGCCAAACACACAAATACCTCAGAAACTTGAGGACGGTGAGTGTGTATGTTCTCTTTCTAGCCATCTATCATCTATTTAAACCCATAAAGTGAAAAAAAAAAGGGAGCATGCCAATTCTTTTGATGTCATTTATATATATTATGTCCATCATTTAAGTAAAAACTACCTACTTTCCCCCTCTTTTTCCTACCACTCTTACCCTCCCCAAATCTGTGTTTCTCTGTGTCAAAATTTGTCTGCTTTGTCTTCCCTTATCTAAAGTCCTAATTCTGTAACTTATTCTAATGTATCCTTAAACAATTCTGTATCCGGGAGCTTTTCCTGTAGATCTAAAGTAATAACCTTAAGCACTAACAGAAGATCTTGTGGTTAGAGAAGGACATAAAACAGAACATACTCCTTCCATTGATTTTAGATACACTTAGAATGCCAGATAAAACAGCCCTTTGAGAGCTGAAAAATAAACCTTGTAGACTTCCCTCATACATGAGGACCAAGGCATTATTCAAGGATAAGCTTTTTTTAAAGGACACTATTAAGATGCTTTCAGATCACTGCAGTAGTTTATACATATTTACACAATATGATTTTTTGTTAATAAAATGTTAACTATAGAATGATACTTTCCAGTGTACAATATACCCTCATTTTTCATACATTACTTCTGGAGCACTTAATAAACCTGAATTATTGAAGACATTATTGTTTTTAAAAAGATTTTAAGGGTCGTCAAAAGTATCTCATATCATATATTTTACATAGCTTTAAGTAATCCATTGAAAATCAATAGCTTTGAGACCTGCCATGTTGTTTTATTAATTTGCTTCCTACTTCCAAAATATAATTAAGTGTACTGGGGGAGGGAGATTTATTTTGTTTCCCTAACAGTATTACACTAATTAATTTATAGAAAGGTACTTTTCCCCATGAACTTTTTTTTTAATTGCAGTACGGTTGATTTACAATACTATATTAGTTTCAGTTGTACAACATAACTGATTCAAAATTTTTATAGATTATACTCCATTTATATTTAGTATAAAATATTGGCTATATTTCCTGTGCTGTACAATATATCCTTGTAGCTTATTTAGTTTGTGCTTCTTAATCCCCTACCCCTATCTTGCTCCTTCCCTCTTCCCTCTCCCCACTGGGAACCACTAGTTTGTTCTTCATATCTGTGAGTCTGTTTCTTTTTGTTATATTCTCTAGTTTATTTTTCAGATTCCATATTAAGTGATAACATACAGTATTGGTCTTTCTCTGTCTGACTTATTTCACTAAGCATAATACCCTCTGGGTCCATCCATGTTGTTGCAAGTCCCATGAACTTTTATTTTAGTAGAAATTGCCTTTAGAGTGCCATGTCAGTCACCATGATCTATGTGTGACAGATTTCTCAACATACATCCCAAAAGAGTGGTAGAAAAAGAGAAAGCTCTCACAGATAACTCATTATTCCAGCATTGATTTCTGCATTGATTAGAGTGGCTAATTTCTTCGCTCACCCCATTTAAGTCAGGTCCTTATTTGTCCTTTGTAGAAAGCTGTTTTAAAGAGCACAAGAGAATCTAAAACCATTTCATTAGGGTGACATCGGAGACAAAATTCGTAGGAATTATGTAAAGGACATGATTTCACTGACTGAGATGGGCTTCATGCAGTCAACCCACTTCAGTAAGTCTTCTAATCAAGAGCTATCTGCTTGTGGCAACGCTATACAGTCATATACTCCAAACTTAGGAGCATATAAATTTGAAAGAATTAGGACATTTTCTGAAAATGTATTTGAATTAAATGTGGAAGAGTTGAGGTGAAGAAAGAATTTAAAAGCTAATGATATTATCTCTTGATAACCCATATGAAAGCACAAGACTGATTTTATCACATATGGAATAAGCAGACTTCACATTCAAATACCAAGCTTTGCCAGAAAAAGAAACAAAGAAAAAAAATCACAGGTAAAGTTTTGCAAGTAAAATAAAGCTATATAAAAGGAAAGTTAAGGAGGGCTTCCCTGGTGGCGCAGTGGTTGAGAGTCCGCCTGCGGATGCAGGGGACACGGGTTCGTGCCCCGGTCTGGGGGGATCCCGCGTGCCGCGGAGCAGCTGGGCCCATGGGCCATGGCCGCTGGGCCTGCGCGCCCAGGGCCTGTGCTCCGCGGCGGGAGGGGCCACGGCAGCGAGAGGCCCGCATACCGCACACACACACACACAAAAAGGAAAGTTAAGGGATTTTTCTGACGGTCCAGTGGTTAAGACTCCATGCTTCCACTGCAGGGGGCATGGGTTGGATCCCTGGTCAGGGAACTAAGATCCTGTATGCCGCGGGTGTGGCCAAAAAAAACCCAGTTAATATAATCTAACAGAATTAGAGTGCTAGGGAACAAGGATGATCTGATAATGAAAATCAAGGAAAAATAATTGAACTATTAATAATTTTAAGTATATGATTGAAAAGATTGATGAGAAATGAGGAAAATTGAGATAAGACTCAAGCAGACTTTTAAAATGAGATTAAGATATACAGTAATTAAAAGATTCAAACTGTCATACACAGGTATTTCCTGGATATTCTATATTTTGTGTAAGAAAAGTGATCATAGCAAGAATAAAGCCTCAGCATGATTGTGTCAATAAATTTTTCCATATTAGTGCAAACTAATATGAAATAGTAATTGATACAACTAGTAATAAGCATTTCTAAGAAATAAAAGCTACATCAAACTGTAAAAAACCAGTGGAATTCTCTGGTGGTCCAGTGGTTAGGGCTCTGCACTTCCACTGCGGTGGGCCTGGGTCCATCCCTGCTTGGGCAACTAAGATCTCACAAACCAAACAAAACAAGAATCTACAACTGTAAAAAGCTGAACATTATAATGAGAATGATATTTAGAATCATGTTACATGCAAAATTTAATTAATTTGGATTACGGAATAGTGTGATTTGAATTGCTTCAATCACAAAAATAAAAGCAACTAAAAGTCTGCCCTAAAATAGAACTGATTAAACAAGCAAATAAGGGAAATTAGTCCAACTAGTGTGAGAAGATAAGATACACTGGTCTCATCAAGGTCTTACTGCACCTTTTTTTTTTTTTTTTGATTTTTTAAATTAAAAAAAATAAAATTTTTTTAAGATTTTCTTTTTTTAAATTTATTTTTTATATTGGAGTATATTTGATTTATAATGTTGTGTTACTGCATCTTTAAAGAGAAACTAAGAGATGTGATCAGAGTGTCAGACAAGGTAGAAAATGCTACATCAGATGAACAGCTTCAGGAATCCGATTAAGTCATCCTTTCTTCGTTTCTAGCCTACTTAACAACATGATTTGAAGGACGGTCTACACAAGAAGGGTACCAGCACACTTGTCTATGCGTTCATTCCCACTCTGAATTCAAATGCAGCATTCATCAATGGCCCAGCCACTTTTTTTTCAATAACAAACTCACCACTAGGTTGCAGTCTTAGCTCAACAGCTCCTTTAAGAACAAACTACTATGTATAAAATAAATAAGTTACAAGGATATATTGTAAAACACAGGTAATATAGTCAATATTTTATAATAAATATAAATGGAATATAACCTTTAAAAGTTGTGAATCACTATGTTGTACACCTAAAAAATATAATACTGTACATCAATTATACCTAAAAAAAAAAAAATCCATTCACAAGCAGTTAACCATTTAGTGGTTAAACACATAATACTTCTCTCTTGTGACAAGAGCTGATGCAAGCCACATTCAGTTTACCAACCAGTTCACTGGCCAATCTAGATTCCGTGCAGATACATTGTTTTTCAAGAGCATCAAAACTCACAAATTGCCTGTCAAAATGTTCTCACTCATCAGCAGGCAGCCTCCTTAAGAGCTTTCTTCCATTACAAGTGCATAATCATGCAGCCAAAAAAATCATTCTTTGGGTATTTTAAGCCTCCAGTTTCAACACAGGACAAATGGTTAAATAACAATATATAATTATCTTTCTCTTTGTTTCCATTGCTTGTATTGGGGCCTGAGACCTCCATGCAAGAGTCAGCCTTGCTGTGCTGACTCCTTTGAAAAGTCCACCTGTCTGTAACCATTGTCAGCACTTCCACTAGTAGTTTCTCAAACAAACTTCAGGAAATAATCATTCTTTAAACTATAAATGCAAGGAGAAATAAATATTACAGAAAATTTATCATATATCCTATTTAAATAACTATAATAGGCCATAGTCAAGGTAAAAGAGCGATGAGTCCAGGAGCAGGCAGTGAGATATGTGTGAATGAGTAAAACATTGAGTACTTTATTACTGTTTAAATCCTCAATTACTGCAAATAAACCCACTTGATCAATATGAATCTGGAATTTAAATGCTAAATGATACAAATAGATATATGTCAAAGTGTGTTAAGAACGAGTTAAGGTTATTGGTTTCTTTGGGGAAAAGATTGAGATACTGATAAACTTTAGGTAATGCCCTTGGTTCAGTAAGTTAGGGGTAACCACCAGAAGAATAAAAGTAGAATGAGTAACTTTCCAAACAGCAGAAGCACATTTGATTATACAATAAATGGTAGGAAAGGAGAAAAAGAAACAAAGCTCAGGAAGAAAGCATGGTGTCTTTTACTAGCTTCCCTCAAAGAACAGAGCCTGAATCAAGGTCTTGTATGCAGGCAGTTTACTTTGGAAAAGAATCCCAAGGAACAGATATAAGGGACTGACAAGAGTGAAACTGAGAAGGAGGGCAAGTCTATTTAAGAGTGCATTACCAATAGGAACATACGTATCGATAATTACCTTAAACGTAAATGGATTAAATGCTTCCGCCAAAAGACACAGACTGGCTGAATAGATACAAAAACAAGACCCATATATATGCGGTCTACAAGAGACCCACTTCAGACCTAGAGACACATACAGACTGAAAGTGAGGGGATGGAAAAAGATATTCCATGCAAATGGAAACCAAAAGAAAGCTGGAGTAGCAATTCTCGTATCAGACAAAATAGACTTTAAAATAAAGATTATTAGAAGAGACAAAGAAGGACACTACATAATGATAAAGGGATCGATCCAAGAAGAAGATATAACAATTGTAAATATTTATGCACCCAACATAGGAGCACCTCAATACATAAGGCAAATACTAACAGCCATAGTAGGGGAAATCGACAGTAACACATTCATAGTAGGGGACTTTAACACCTCACTTTCACCAATGGACAGATCATCCAAAATGAAAATAAATAAGAAAACACAAGCTTTAAATGATACATTAAAAAAGATGGACTTAATTGATATTTATAGGACATTCCATCCAAAAACAACAGAATACATATTTTTCTCAAGTGCTCATGGAACATTCTCCAGGAGAGATCATATCTTGGGTCACAAATCAAGCCTTGGTAAATTTAAGAAAATTGAAATTGTATCAAGTATCTTTTCTGACCACAATGTTATGAGACTAGATATCAATTACAGGGAAAGATCTGTAAAAATACAAACACATGGAGGCTAAACAATACACTACTTAATAACGAAGTGATCACTGAAGAAATCAAAGAGGAAATCAAAAAATACCTAGAAACAAATGACAATGGAGACACGACGACGCAAAACCTATGGGATCCAGCAGCAAAAGCAGTTCTAAGAGGGAAGTTTATAGCAATACAATCTTACCTTAAGAAACAGGAAACATCTCGAATAAACAACCTAACCTTGCACCTAAAGCAATTAGAGAAAGAAGAACAAAAAAACTCCAAAGTTAGCAGAAGGAAAGAAATCATAAAGATCAGATCAGAAATAAATGAAAAAGAAAAGAAGGAAACAATAGCAAAGATCAATAAAACTAAAAGCTGGTTCTTTACGAAGATAAACAAAATTGATAAACCGTTAGCCAGACTCATCAAGAAAAAAAGGGAGAGGACTCAAATCAACAGAATTAGAAATGAAAAAGGAGAAGTAACAACTGACACTGCAGAAATACAAAGGATCATGAGAGATTACTACAAGCAACTCTATGCCAATAAAACGGACAACCTGGAAGAAATGGACAAATTCTTAGAAAAGCACAACCTGCCAAGACTGAATCAGGAAGAAATAGAAAATATGAACAGACCAATCACAAGCACTGAAATTGAAACTGTGATTAAAAATCTTCCAACAAACAAAAGCCCAGGACCAGATGGCTTCACAGGCAAATTCTATCAAACATTTAGAGAAGAGCTAACACCTATCCTTCTCAAACTCTTCCAAAATATAGCAGAGGGAGGAACACTCCCAAACTCATTCTACGAGGCCACCATCACCTTGATACCAAAACCAGATAAGGATGTCACAAAGAAAGAAAACTACAGGCCAATATCACTGATGAACATAGATGCAAAAATCCTCAACAAAATACTAGCAAACAGAATCCAACAGCACATTAAAAGGATCATACACCATGATTAAGTGGGGTTTATTCCAGGAATGCAAGGATTCCTCAATATATGCAAATCAATCAATGTGATATACCATATTAACAAATTGAAGGAGAAAAACCATATGATCATCTCAATAGATGCAGAGAAAGCTTTCGACAAAATTCAACACCCATTTAGGATGACAACCCTGCAGAATGTAGGCATAGAGGGAACTTTCCTCAACATAATAAAGGCCATATATGACAAACCCACAGCAACACTGTCCTCAATGGTGAAAAACTGAAAGCATTTCCACTAAGATCAGGAACAAGACAAAGTTGCCCACTCTCACCACTCTTACTCAACACAGTTTGGGAAGTTTTAGCCACAGCAATCAGAGAAGAAAAGGAAATAAAAGGAATCCAAATCGGAAAAGAAGAAGTAAAGTTGTCACTGTTTGCAGATGACATGATACTATACATAGAGAATCCTAAAGATGCTACCAGAAAACTACTAGAGCTAATCAATGAATTTGGTAAAGTAGGAGGATACAAAATTAATGCACAGAAATCTCTGGCATTCCTATACACTAATGATGAAAAATCTGAAAGTGAAATCAAGAAAACACTCCCATTTACCACTGCAACAAAAAGAATAAAATATCTAGGAATAAACCTACCTAAGGAGACAAAAGACCTGTATGCAGAAAATTATAAGACACTGATGAAAGAAATTAAATATGATACAAAGAGATGGAGAGATATACCATGTTCCTGGATTGGAAGAATCAACATTGTGAAAATGACTCTACTACCCAAAGCAATATACAGATTCAATGCAATCCCTATGAAACTACCACTGGCATTTTCCACAGAACTAGAACACAAAATTTCACAATTTGTATGGAAACACAAAAGACCCCAAATAGTCAAAGCAATCTTGAGAACAAAAAACGGAGCTGGAGGAATCAGGCTCCCTGACTTCAGACTATACTACAAAGCTACAGTAATCAAGACAGTATGCTACTGGCACAAAAACAGAAATATAGGTCAATGGAACAGGATAGAAAGCCCAGAGATAAACTCACGCACATATGATCACCTTATCTTTGATAAAGGAGGCAGGAATGTACAGTAGAGAAAGGACAGCCTCTTCAATAAGTGGTGCTGGGAAAACTGGACAGGTACATGTAAAAGTATGAGATTAGAACACTCCCTAACACCATACACAAAAATAAGCTCAGGGCTTCCCTGGTGGCGCAGTGGTTGAGAGTCCGCCTGCCGATGCAGGGAACACGGCTTCGTGCCCCGGTCCGGGAAGATCCCACATGCCGCGGAGCGGCGGGGCCCGTGAGCCATGGCTGCTGAGCCTGAGTGTCCGGAGCCTGTGCTCCACAACGGGAGAGGCCACAACAGTGAGAGGCCCGCGTGCCACAAAAAAAAAAAAAAAAAAAAAGCTCAAAATGGATTAAAGACCTAAATGTTAAGGCCAGAAACTATCAAACTCTTAGAGGAAAACATAGGCAGAATACTCTATGACATAAATCACAGCAAGATCCTTTTTGACCCACCTCCCAGAGAAATGGAAATAAAAATAAACAAATGGGACCTAATGAAACTTAAAAGCTTTTTGCACAGCAAAGGAAACCATAAACAAGACCAAAAGACAACCCAAAGAATGGGAGAAAATATTTGCAAATGAAGCAACTGACAAAGAATTCATCTCCAAAATTTACAAGCAGCTCATGCAGCTCAATAACAAAAAAACAAACAACGCAATCCAAAAATGGGCAGAAGACCTTAATAGACAGTTCTCCAAAGAAGGTATACAGACTGCCAACAAACACATGAAAGAATGCTCAACATCATTAATCATTAGAGAAATGCAAATCAAAACTACAATGCGATATCATCTCACACCAGTCAGAATGGCCATCATCAAAAAATCTAGAAACAGTAAATGCTGGAGAGGGTGTGGAGAAAAGGGAACACTCTTGCACTGCTGGTGGGAATGTGAATTGGTACAGCCACTATGGAGAACAGTATGGAGGTTCCTTAAAAAACTACAAATAGAACTACCATATGACTCAGCAATCCCACTACTGGGCATATACCTTGAGAAAACCATAATTCAAAAAGAGTCATGTACCAAAATGTTCATTGCAGCTCTATTCACAATAGCCAGGAGATAGAAACAACCTAAGTGTCCATCATCGGATGAATGGATAAAGAAGATGTGGCACATATATACAATGGAATATTACACAGCCATAAAAAGAAACGAAATTGAGCTATTTGTAATGAGGTGGATGGACCTAGAGTCTGTCATACAGAGTGAAGTAAGTCAGAAAGAGAAAGACAAATACCGTATGCTAACACATGTATATGGAATTTAAGAAAAAAAAGTGTCATGAAGAACCTAGGGGTAAGGCAGGAATAAAGACACAGACCTACTAGAGCATGGACTTGAGGATATGGGGAGGGGGAAGGGTAAGCTGTGATAAAGTGAGAGAGTGGCATGGACATATATACACTACCAAACGTAAAACAGATAGCTAGTGGGAAGCAGCTGCACAGCACAGGGAGATCAGCTCAGTGCTTTGTGACCGCCTAGAGGGGTGGGATAGGGAGGGTGGGAGGGAGGGAGACGCAAGAGGGAAGAGATATGGGAACATATGTATATGTATAACTGATTCACTTTGTTATAAAGCAGAAATTAGCACACCATTGTAAAGCAATTATATTCCAATAAAGATTAAAAAAAAAAAAAAAGAGTTCATTACCGAGTTGATCAGCATGGGGCTCAATCCACTAGGGTCTTCTGAGGAGCCGCGTAGAATGCACTTCAGAATTATATACCCAAGGGGTAGAAGAGAGGAACATTTATTCTCCAGCTCATCTGCTTCACTGATCAAGGGTTCCTCACAGTTTTTGACTCATCTGAAATTCTTGGTTTGCCCATGTCACAGTGGGGAGAGGTTCTTGCAGGTGTCCCACGCAGTGGTGGTAGAGAAGGCCAAGAGTAGAGAGCAGGAGATCCATAGTACAGCTGAGACAGCATGCTGTCAAGTTACACCTCAATGCAGGTGGTGGCTTCAACAATGACTGAAGTAAAAAGATGAGGCAAAAGATGTCAGCAATAATTGTAATGATAATCATTGCAAATGGGTTCAACTCATTAGGTTAAAGAAATGCAGTACTATGTTATTTCAACTTCAAAGTATATATACCAAAATATTAATATACTCTGCCTCCAAAGACTTGACACTATCTATATTTTCTGACTCGAATGTAGCAAAATTAGAATGGAAAAATATTCACAATATTCACAAGGTTGTTCTCCTCCTCCTTTTTTGGTTATAGCAAAGTACATTACTGGATGAGTCCTTCTCTTAAAAAAACTAAATATACTGGATAAATAATTTTTGAAAATCTTCTTAAAATTAATGAAGAGCTGACAAGATTGTAAGAAATTAGCAGGCAAAGCCTGAAGGGGACGGAGGAACATAAGGAGGTAAGCCAATACAGAGGCCTCTTCTGGCCTGAAGGTGTTTGCCAATCCCAGTAAATTTGAACTTTCATGATGACAACTTCATTTGAATGGGAAGATCAGAAAAAAAAAAGCAGCTCAGTGTCAGACAAGGTGAGGAATCTAATAATAGACACTTCCCACAATGAGCTGGGATCTCAAAGACTTACACTCTGAGACTAAGTGTTAACTAGAAACAAACCAGTACATATGTGGTATTACAGTATACATTTCCATCATTGAGGTAGACCAAGGGACTTGATTCAAGGTGGCCCTGTTATGGTGATATAATTAATGTTCCTAGGTATCTGGCAGAAGCCAATTCAAAACCTCTCTGGAAAAAATAACTTTATTCTAGATCTCAGAATTTTCTGTAATAATTTTTAAGTACAATGGCTACAAGGCAGCCAAAGATAACCAAGTTAATAAACAAAATACTGCAAACAAGAACTGGGAAAAACAACACACAAAAGAAACAGATTTATAAACATTCAGATACCAGAATTATCAGCCAAAGGCTATAAAACAACTATGCTTAAATAAATAGAAGACAAATTTTGGGGGAAAAGTCTAGCACTGAAAAATACAATGTCCCAAATTAAGAACCAGTGGATAGGTTAAATAGTAGATTACAAACAGCTGAAGAGAGAACTGGTATAAGATAAGGAAGAATAAAACACACAGAATGCAGCCCTGGGAGATAAAAAGATAGGATATATAAAAGAAAGGGTAACATATTTAAAGGATAGAATAGAAGGTCTAACATAATCAATTGGAGTCTCAGACAGAAAGAAGAGAGAGACCAATATTTTAAAATATAACTGAGAATTTTACAGAATTTATAAAAGGCACCATTCTATATATTCAAGAAACCCAAATAACCAACAGGCAAACTTATAGCTGACTTGTACAGCAACAATGGAAGCCAAAAGGAAGTAGAATGGTATCTCTGTTACACTGAAAAATAATAGTCTAACTAGATTCAGCAACAATATTTTTCAAGAATAAAGGCAAAATAAAGTCATTTTGTGACAAAAATGAAAGTATGTATCATCAATATACTCATAATAAAGAAAAGTCTAAAGCATCTATAGAAGGATGAAGAATGAAGAAAATGATAAATATGTAGGTAAACCTATATAAACAATGAGTGATATAAAACAACAGTAATAATGTCTTGCAAGGTTTAAAAATTACGTATTTTTCCTGTAATGGTGAACCTGGTAATTCCAATCAATGAGAACAACTAGAAAAGCCGGTAACAGGGAGGCTGGCTGTGAAGAATTACAGGGCCAAGGTCCAGGAAAAGAAGAAAACACAAATAGGAAGCCTGCTATTTGGAATATCTATTAATTTCTGAAGAATCAGCTAACAGGCTAAAAGCTGAAATGAATTTTTCATAGACTCACAGGGTTAGCAGCATAAAGACAAGTTCAACAAATTAAGTGGTAATATGGCGCTAGTAACACCCCCAGCTTCAGGTGGCATCCCCAAATGCTACACTCTAGGAGTAAGTGAACTAAAATAGAAGAGCCAGTTTCAAATCACCTTAATAACTGACTGAATTAAAATAATCTGAGATCACTAGTACCTCTGGACACGTGCCTGCAAGGGCAAATCCTCTTTAGAAGAAAAATAGTATCATTCTGGCCCTCAAAATTTTCTACAATTTTTCATAATCAATTCCAGCACTCAATCTAAAAAACAAGGCATACTAGGAAACATGCTAAAATAGTAAGAGAAATAATAGATAAATAGAAAGAGATACAGAGGATACAGATATTATCAGCTATGGGTACTTAAAATAACATTTAATATTTTCAAGGAACTACAAAAAAGATTTAGAATTTTGACCGGGAACTAAAAACTATACAAAAGAGCTGAATAGAAATTCTAGAACTGAGAAGTACAGTAACAAAGAAATGGATTGTTTTCAAGGCAGATTAGGCACAGCTTAAGAAAGAATTAATGAACTAGAATACAGACCACAAGAAAATATCCAAACTGAAGGATGGAGAGAAAAAAAGAATGAAAAGTAGAGAAAACAGTGTGAAAGACAGAAATTACAGTGGAATAGGTTGTTATACATGTAATTGGAGAGGAGAGGAGAGAAAAAATGGGTCAGAAACAACATTTGAAGAGATGATGGCTGATAATTTTTCAAAAACAAGAACAAGCCAGATTGAAAAGAATGATGAACTGAAAGCAGAATCAACATAAAGGAAACACAATAAGGCATATAATTGTAAAACTGCTAAAACAAGGGCAAAGAGAAAAAAAATCTTAAAAGCAGACTACCCCCCCACACACAACAATACAATTCACAGTTGTCTTCACAACAGGAAAGAAAAACAAAAAACAGAAGAGGGACTTCCCTGGCAGTCCAGTGGTTAAGGCTCTGAGCTTCCACTGCAGAGGGTGTGGTTCGATCCCTGGTCAGGGAACTAAGATCCCATAAGACACACGCCAAAAAAAAAAAAAGCCAGATTATTTTCCCCCCACTCTGGCTGGTCACAGAAGATGAAGTCAGGGATACAAAGTATAAGGAAGATTTGATTTGCTGTTTCTGAACTGAAGATGAAGAAGACTGCATGACAAGGAATGTGGGCAGCCTCTAGGAGATAAGAGTGGTTCTGGTTGATAGCAAACAAGGAAATAGGACTGCAAGCCTACCACAGCAAGAAGAGAGGGCAGACAGCAGAAGCAAGAAGAACTACAATCCTGCAGCCTGTGGAACACAAACCACATTCACAGAAAGATAGACAAGATGAAAAGGCAGAGGGCTATGTACCAGATGAAGGAACCAGATGAAGGAACAAGATAAAACCCCAGAAAAACAACTAAATGAAGTGGAGATAGGCACCTTCCAGAAAAAGAATTCAGAATACTGAGAGTGAAGATGATCCAGGACCTCGGAAAAAGAATGGAGGCAAAGAAATGTTTAAAAAAGACTTAGAAGAATTAAATAACAAACAAACAGAGATAAACAATACAATAACTGAAATGAAAACTACACTAGAAGGAATCAATAGCAGAATAACTGTGGCAGAAGAACGGATAAGTGACCTGGAAGACAGAATGGTGGAATTCACTGCTGCTGAGTAGAATAAAGAAAAAAGAATGAAAATAAATGAAGACAGCCTAAGAGACCTCTGGGACAATATTAAATGCAACAACATTTGCTTTATAGGGGTCCCAGAAAGAGATGAGAGAGAGAAAGGACCTGAGAAAATGTTTGAAGAGATTATAGTCAAAAACTTCCTTAACACAGGAAAGGAAATAGCCACCCAAGTCCAGGAAGTGCAGAGAGTCCCATACAGGATAAACCCAAGGAGAAAAACGCCGAGACACACAGTAATCATACTGGCAAAAACTAAAGACAAGGAAAAATTATTGAAAGCAGCAAGGGAAAAACGACAAATTGCATACAAGGGAACTCCCATAAGGTTAACAGCTGATTTCTCAGCAGAAACTCTACAAGCCAGAAGTGAGTGGCATGACATATTTAAAGTGATGAAAGGGAAGAACCTACAACCAAGATTACTCTACCCGGTAAGGATCTCATTCAGATTCGATGGAGAAATCAAAAACTTTACAGACAAACAAAAGCTAAGAGACATCAGCACCATCAAACCAGCTCTACAACAAATACTAAAGGAACTTCTCTAAGTGGGAAACACAAGAGAAGAAAAGGACCTACAAAAACAAACCCAAAACAATTAAGAAAATGGTCACAGGAACATACATATCGATAATTACCTGAATGGATTAAATGCTCCAACCAAAAGACACAGACGGGCTGAACAGATACAAAAACAAGACCCGTATATATGCTGTCTACAAGATACCCACTTCAGACCTAGGGACACATACACACTGAAAGTGAGGGGATGGAAAAAGATATTCCATGCAAATGGAAATCAAAAGAAAGCTGGAGTAGCAATACTCATATCAGATAAAATAGACTTTAAAATAAAGAATGTTACAAGACACAAGGAAGGACACTACATAATCATCAAGGGATCAATCCAACAAGAAGATATAACAATTATAAATATATATGCACCCAACATAGGAGCACTTCAATACATAAGGCAACTGCTGACAGCTATAAAAGAGGAAATTAACAGTAACACAATAATAGTGGGAGACTTTAACACCTCACTTACAGCAACAGACAGATCATCCAAACAGAAAATTACTGAGGAAACACAAGCTTTAAATGACACAATAGACCAGATAGATTTAATTGATATTTATAGGACATTCCATCCAAAAACAGCAGATTACACTTTCTTCTCAAGTGCTCACAGAACATTCTCCAGGATAGATCATATCTTGGGTCACAAATCAAGCCTCAGTAATTTAAGAAAACTGAAATCATATCAAGCATCTTTTCTGACCACAATGCTATGAGATTAGAAATCATTACAGGGGGAAAAAATGTAAAAAACACAAACACATGGAGGCTAAACAATATGTTACTAAGTAACCAAGAGGTCACTGAAGAAATCAAAGAGGAAATCAAAAAATACCTAGAGACAAATGACAATGAAAACATGACGATCCAAAATCTATGGGATGCATCAAAAGCAGTTCTAAGAAGGAAGTTTATAGCTACACAAGCGTACCTCAAGAAATGGGCTACCCTAGTGGCGCAGTGGTTGAGAGTCCGCCTGCCGATACAGGGAATGCGTGTTCGTGCCCCGGTTTGGGAAGATCCCACATATCGCGGAGCGGCTGGGCCCGTGAGCCATGGCCGCTGAGCCTGTGCATGCGGAGCCTGTGCTCTGCAACGGGAGAAGCCACAACAGTGAGAGGCCCGCGTACCACAAAAAAAAAAAAAAAAGAAAGAAAGAAACAAGAAAAATCTCAAATTAACAATCTAACCTTACACCTAAAGGAACTAGAGAAAGAAGAACAAAGAAAACCCAGAGTTAGCAGAAGGAAAGAAATCATAAAGATCAGAGCAGAAATAAATGAAATAGGAACAAAGAAAACAACAGCAAAGATCAATAAAACTAAAAGCTGGTTCTTTGAGAAGATAAACAACATTGATAAACCATTAGCCAAACTCATCAAGAAAAAGAAGGAGAGGACTCAAATCAATAAAATTAGAAATGAAAAAGGAGAAGTTACAACAGACACTGCAGAAATACAAAGCATCCTAAGAGACTACTACAAGCAACTCTATGCCAATAAAACGGACAACCTGGAAGAAATGGACAAATTCTTAGAAAGGTACAACCTTCCAAGACTGAACCAGGAAGAAATAGAAAATATAAACAGACCAATCACAAGTAATGAAATTGAAACTGTGATTAAAAATCTAACAACAAACAGGGGCTTCCCTGGTGGCGCAGTGGTTGAGAGTCCACCTGCCGATGCAGTGGACACGGGTTCATGCCCTGGTCTGGGAAGATCCCACATGCCATGCAGTGGCTGGGCCCGTGAACCATGGCTGCTGAGCCTGTGCATCCGGAGCCTGTGCTCCACAACAGGAGAGGCCACAACAGTGAGAGGCCCGCGTACAGCAAAAAAAAATAATAGTAATAAATAAATAAATAAATCTACCAACGAACAAAAGTCCAGTACCAGATGGTTTCACAGGTGAATTCTATCAAACATTTAGAGAAGAGCTAACACCCATCCTTCTCAAACTCTTCCAAAAAATTGCAGAGGACGGAACACTCCTAAACTCATTTTATGAGGCCATGATCACCCTGATACCAAAACCAGACAAAGATATTACAAAAAAAAGACAACTACTGATCAATATCACTGATGAATATAGGTGCAAAAATCCTCAACAAAATACTAGCAAATAGAATCCAACAATACACTGAAAGGATCATACACCATGATCAAGTGGGATTCACCCCAGGGATGCAAGGATTCTTCAATATACGGATATCAATGTGATATACCATATTAACAAATTGAAGAATAAAAACCATATGATCATCTCAATAGATGCAGAAAAAGCTTTTTGACAAAATTCAACACCCATTTATGATAAAAAACTCTCCAGAAAGTGGGCATAGAGGGAACCTACCTCAACATAATAAAGGTCATATACGACAAACCCACAGAAAACATTCTCAATGGTGAAAAACTGAAAGCATTTCCACTAAGATCAGGAACAAGACAAGGATGTCCACTCTCACCACTATTATTTAACATAGTTTTGGAAGTCCTAGCCACGGCAATCAGAGAAGAAAAAAAAATAAAAGGAATACAAATTGGAAAAAAAGAAGTAAAACTGTCACTGTTGGCAGATGACATGATACTATACATAGAGAATCCTGAAGATGCAACCAGAAAACTACTAGAGCTAATCAATGAATTTGGTTAAGTAGCAGGATACAAAATTAATGCACAGAAATCTCTTGCATTCCTATACACCAATGATGAAAAATCTGAAAGAGATATTAAGGAAACACTCCCATTTACTACTGCAACAAAAAGAACAAACTACCTAGGAATAAACCTACCTAAGGAGACAAAAGACCTGTATGCAGAAAACTATAAGACACTGATGAAAGAAATGAAAGATGATACAAAGAGATGGAGAGAAATACCATGTTCTTCGATTGGAAGAATCAATATTGTGAAAATGACTATACTATCCAAAGCAATCTACAGACTCAATGCAATCCCTATCAAATTACCAATGGCATTTTTTACGGAACTAGAAGAAAAAATCTTTAAATTTGCATGGAGACACAAAAGACCCCGAATAGTCAAAACAGTCCTGAGGGGAAAAAAAGGAGTAGGAGGAATCAGACTCCCTGACTTCAGTCTATACTACAAAGCTACATTAATCAAGACAATATGGTACTGGCACAAAAACAGAAACATAGATCAATGAAACAGGATAGAAAGCCCAGAGATAAACCCACGCACCTGTGGTCAACTAATCTATGACAAAGGAGGCAAGGATATACAATGGAGAAAGGACAGTCTCTTCAATAAGTGGTGCTGGGAAAACTGGACAGCTGCATGTAAAAGAATGAAATTAGAACACTCCCTAACACCATACACAAAAATGAACTCAAAATGGATTAGAGACCTAAATGTAAGACCAGACACTATAAAACTCTTAGAGGAAAACATAGGAAGAACACTCTGACATAAATCACAGCAAGATCTTTTTTGATCCACCTCCTAGAGTAATGGAAATAAAAACAAGAATAAACAAATGGGACCTAATGAAACTTAAAAGCTTTTGCACAGCAAAGGAAACCATTAACAAGACAAAAAGACAACCCTCAGAATGGGAGAAAATATTTGCAAACGAATTCAACAGACAAAGGATTAATCTCCAAAGTATATAAACAGCTCATGCAGCTCAATATTAAAAAAACAAACAACCCAATTCAAAAATGAGCAGAAGACCTAAATAGACATTTCTCCAAAGAAGACATAAAGATGGCCAAGAAGCACACGAAAAGATGCTCAACATCGCTAATTATTAGAGAAATGCAAATCAAAACTACAATGAGGTTATCACCTCACACCAGTTAGAATGGGCATCATCAAGAAATCTACAAACAACAAATGCTGGAGAAGGTGTGGAGAAAAGGGAACCCTCTGGCACTGTTGGTGGGAATGTAAATTGATACAGCCACTATGGGGAACGGTATGGAGGTTCCTTAAAAAACTAAAAATAGAATTGCCATATGAACCAGCAATCCCACTACTGGGCATATACTCAGAGAAAACCATAATTCAAAAAGACACATGCACCCCAATGTGCACTGAAGCACTATTTATAATAGCCAGGTCATGGAAGCAACCTAAATGCCCATCGACAGATGAACGGATAAAGGAGATGTGGTACATATATACAATGGCCATAAAAAGGAATGAAATTACGTCATTTGTAGAGACGTGGATGAATCTAGAGACTCTCCTACAGAGTGAAGTAAGTCAGAAAGAGAAAATCAAATATCGTATATTAACGCATATATGTGGAACCTAGAAAAATGGTACAGATGAAGCAGTTTGCAGGGCAGAAATTGAGACACAGATGTAGAGAACAAATGTATGGACACCAAGTGGGGAGAGCCGCAGGGTGGTGGTGGTGGTGGTGGTGGGATGAATTGGAGATTGGGAATGACATGTATACACTAGTATGTATAAAATGGATAACTAATAAGAACCTGCTGTATAAAAAAATAAATAAAATTAAATTTAAAAAATAGCTTTGAAGGGCTGGTAAAAAATCCCATAACCAACTAAAATGTCTCAAAAATAAACATTAAATAAGGACATTTTCAGAGAAATAAAGCTGAGAGAACCAGTCACCAAAAGACCCTTTCTAAATGCAGAAGAAAAATGACACCATATGCAGGCTTGGGGATGTAGGAGAGAATGAAGAGTGAACAATAAAATATATGGGTAAATTAAATAAATTATAAATAAAATTGACTGCATACACATAACTTCTTTGGAATAGAAAAGTGTGCGTATACATAATCTCCATACATATATGTCTGTATATGTATACATGCATGCTTATCTATATATGCGTGTAATGCATACACATATACACACATATATGCATGTATACTATGTTGAGTGTCTTTTAGTGAGACTCTTGCCCATTCTATTGAGTTGTCCCTCTCTCAATAACTGATATAAACAAATTAAAGGGAACATCATGAGGAAAATTTCAAAATATTAGAACTGAAAGGCTTATTAAGAGAAAAAGGGAGGAAGATGTAAACAGCAATATACAGAAAAAAAAGTTAAAGTAGACAAAAGAATAACAGATTTTTTAAATTATGAAGGAACACCATAAATGAATTAGTGAATTTGAAAAGTTGATGAAATGAAAACAAATATTGGAAAAAGATAAAATTTCAAAATTACCCAAGTAAAAGAAAACTTGAATAGACCAATAGGCTCTAAGAAAATATAATCAATTATTTTAAAAAAACTTTAAAAATTGGCTAAGTCTAGACTGTTTTACAGGTAAGATCCACAAGAAACCCATAATCTCCAATTAGTAGAAAATCTCTTCAATTAATTTTATAATACTAGTATACTCTTCATACAAAATCTAAGGATAAGAGAAGAAAATGAAATTATGGGCAATTTCACATATAAACACTGATGCAATGTTTAAATAAAATATTAAATAACAGAAACCAGTGTGCTATAAATAACAACAACAACAATAGCAACAAAACATCATGATCAAGTAGGCTTCATACCAGGAAGGTAAAGTCTAAAGGAGGGAAGGCATATGTCCAACTCAATCGATGTAGAAAAAAAATTTCATGAAGTCCAGAAGCTCTTAACAGGGCTTCCCTGGTGGCGCAGTGGTTGAGAGTCCACCTGCCGATGCAGGGGACACGGGTTCGTGTCCCGGTCTGGGAAGATCCCACATGCCGCGGAGCGGCTGGGCCCGTGAGCCATGGCTGCTGAGCCTGTGCGTCCGGAGCCTGTGCTCCGCAACGGGGGAGGCCACGACAGTGAGAGGCCCACGTACCGCCAAAACAAACAAACAAACAAACAAAAAACCTCTTAACAAAACTAGAAATAGGAAAGAATTCCCTTGCTTTGATAAAGTTATCTATCAAAAACCTACAGCAAGAATCACATTCATGGAAAAACTTAAAAAGCATTCCCTTTACATTCAGGAACAAGATGAAGATCCTCCTTATTGATACAGAACACTGTAGGTCCTGGCCAATAAAAGACAAAGCCAAAAATAAATAAATAAAAAGAAATAAGAGGTAGGGTAGGAAATCAGCATATCAAAATTTGTGGCGTTCCACTTTCCAACAATTAGAAAATAAGATATCACAACAGTAACAAAAACACTAATAAGTGTCTCTACATAAATCAACAACGAATACATAAGGAAAATCTATTCTTTAAAATTCTCTAAAGGTTAAACATAAGGTTACAAGATTTTATTAAAATTTACAAGTAAGGCCTGAATAATTGGAGGGATGTATTATGTTTATGACTGGAATTACGACTCAGGCAGAAGTGAGAAGGAAAAATGTTATTCTAAATATAGGAACGTGAAATCTAAAAACATAATGTTGAGTGAAAAAATAAACAGAAGTGAATTTTGTTCAATATATGTAAAATTTATAAACAGAAAGACTATACTATTTATTTTAAAGTATACATGCTAATTTCCACACACACACACACACACACACACACACTCCTAGTATGAACTCTATTTCTTGATCATGAGGTGTTTTTTATACATACCCATATATTCTTTCTTTTTTTTTTTTTTGCGGTACGCAGGCCTCTCACTGTTGTGGCCTCTCCTGTTGCGGAGCACAGGCTCCGGACGCGCAGGTCCAGCGGCCATGGCTCACGGGCCCAGCTGCTCTGCATCATGTGGGATCCTCCCGGACCGGGGCACGAACCCGCGTCCCCTGCATCAGCAGGCGGACTCTCAACCACTGTGCCACCAGGGAGGTCCATTCTTTCTATTTTAAGGACAAACATTAAAGACCAAGGGAGGCTTATTACTGCCGGCAGAGGTGCCTTAAATGGTGACCTAGTCTGGTCCTGAAAGACTTAATCTCTCTAAATACCTAGCTTAGTTTACCTAGGGTTGAAAGAGATGATGCTGGCACACTCACAAAGTTAGAATGATAATAAAAATCCTCCAAATGCATTTACAGTGTAATATCATACCTCTGCTTCTGTTTATTAATGCACTACCACGTGATGGCTAATGGACAAGGGGCACGCCGAGGCTCAGTCTCCTATTTGAGATGATGTCCTAGTCAGTAATCTGATTGCCAGGAATGGGACACAGCCATGAGAAGGAATCTGATTTCATTTCTGGGGTGGAAAGAAGCAAAGTAACAGACAGATTCCAACTCAGGTTGTGTTTTGTTTTCAAGGTACGCATTTTGACGAGGTATCTGGGTCACCTGCCAGCTCCCATGCATCCCTCAATTTGTAATCTCCTTGCTGTGTCCACACACAGATCAGACCTTTTCCTGTGCTCTGAGGGCTTCTCTGTTCTCCTAGACATCTAAATCACCTGTCCTTACCATAGAATCAGAATCAATGCTTTCCAGTTCTTGACCAATTATCTTTAGAAAGATTAGGAGTCATAAAGAAATTTTTCTGATCTTGCATCCTGTCTTTGAGCTTCTAAGTGCTCTGCGAGTTAGACCCTGGGACACAGTGGAAGCCCCCTGCTTCAATTGGTGTGCCCCATATTCTTTTTTTTTTAACATCTTTATTGGAGTATAATTGCTTTACAATGTTGTGTTAGTTTCTGCTGTATAACAAAATGAATCAGCTATACATATACATATATCCCCATATCCCCTCCCTCTTGCGTCTCCCTCCCACCCTCCCTATCCCACCCCTCTAGGTGGTCACAAAGCACCGAGCTGATCTCCTTGTGCTATGCAGCTGCTTCCCACTAGCTAGCTATTTTACATTTGGTAGCGTATATATGTCCATGCCACTCTCTCCTGGGTCAACAGCATTAGTATGACATGAGAACTTGTGAAAATGCAAATTCTCGGGCCTACACCAGACCTACTGGATCAGGAACTCTGGAGTTGGGGGTCCAGCAATCTCTGTTTTAAGAGAAACCCCAGGTAATCCTGATGCTTGCTGAAGTTGGAAAGCCACTGCCCTAGGTCAATTATACCCTCAATATGTAGCACCCATGGTAGCACAAGGGAGGGCTAAATGAACCAATTTTCTGATGCTGGGCTACTGCATTTTGTTATCAAATTTCCTGGGGCTCAGAAGGCAAGTCCACATCTTGAAGTTACAGTTTCATTAGAAGAAAATGGACAGTCCTACTTTGAAAACTCTGGAAGAGGCAGATCCTGGGATAGGTAATAGGGACTTAGGAGGACACCCTAGTTTGTAGATGAGTGGGATTATTTTCTCCTCTCTAGCCTGGTGATTATGTGGGCCTTGGGGAGTGGAGGGAAATGTCTGTTCCTCTTAGGACAGAGTGGCCAGGTGAAGAAGAGTGCCCTGCCCAGTGGATGGGATGTGGTGGAGCCACATCCCAGGAGAGGATTGGCTGGAAATGCAACTGTCCACCCCATGCAGAGCGATATCGTGAGACTACCGTCAGCAGAGGTGGTAGCATGGTGGTCTATTGAGGAAGGAGCCTGTGTGACGGTTTTTGGGATACTGTCAGAAAAAAACCTGAGAAAATAGTATACAGGCTAAAGGCAGGTTGGCTGCTGCAGGCAATGTAACAATGTAATGTTGGAAAAGCAAATGAAGGTTATACCCACAGGCTGGGGAAACCTGGACACACATTCACACCTGCTGCATGGCCTCGATACCACAAACTCCTTCACCTCTTGTTTGCTGACCTCTGATTCTAACACTGACTGCCTGCTTTTTCTGTATCTCACAATACACCTACCTTTTCCCCTCAGCCCTGGCATTATAATATATACAAATCAATGAGATTTGAAAGACAGGAAATACAATTTCACAGTTAATTCAAAGGTATTACAAAAATACATCTTATTAATACAGATTATTCCTCCATGTCTCCTACAGTATTATAAACCAGCAACTATGAAGTAATCAGAAACTAAAGAAAGCAGAAATCCCACATAAGAATTTTGAGAGCGCTAGCTAGGCTTTGCCCTTTTCCAGTAAGAATTTGAGAAAGTGAGGCAAATTTCAGAGTCCCAGCCAACCTGTTAGGCCTCTTTGACTTTTGTTTGAGAGTCTGAATTTTATGTTTAAAATTTTTTAGAAGAAACTATTTTCTTCTCCTTTATCTTGAAATGAGGCCTTTGTGGAATTGTACTGAGAATCCTAAGGAGTTGAGAAGAAAAACAAACAAACATGGATGGGCAACATAGTATCTACTACCTGCTCCATCACTTGCTTTCTATTCTCTCTAAACATCTTAATCCTCCATTCTCTTTCTGATCCCAACAGACCACTCCTACACGTCTTATGGGTTTTATATCTAGGCTGCCAAGGGAAACATCTTGTCTGAGATCTTCCCTGACTTGTGCCCCCTGAATCCAGTAATTTCAACGACCTCAGCATTCCTTCAGAGGATGTACACATTCTACAGGGAGGGGTTGCCATACAGGCACCAAGAATAATTCCCAGCTAAATCACAGGGAATTGCATGTGGTCTTTCCAAACGTTTCTATAGGAAAGTTTTTTATAATGACAAATTTACCTTTATGTAACTGGAATTAATTACGTTGGTTAATGTATCTTTTTGAGCGTAAAATTTGGACTTCTCTATTTCGACATGAGGCAGAAACTGTATCACCAGAAGAGTTTAGTGGCAAACGTACTAGAGTATCAGTAACTTGGGCAAGTTACTTAACTTCTCCAGGCCCTCATT
Source organism: Mesoplodon densirostris (assembly GCF_025265405.1). NCBI lineage: Eukaryota > Metazoa > Chordata > Mammalia > Artiodactyla > Ziphiidae > Mesoplodon > Mesoplodon densirostris. Next base: position 46,372,232 of record NC_082668.1, read on the forward strand.
TCTTCATCCATAAAGTGAAGGAACTGGACTCTGATCTTTAACAATATTTAATACTCATTAAGGTCAAGTCCAGACATAAATATTTTTGATGCTGTAAAATTCAATTTGATCTGTTCTTTTGTATCACCTCACGTTGTCTAGTTGAGTTTCTTTGCACAGAATACTAATAAGTGTTACTGGATGACTTCTTAGACCATGTTTCCAAAACTGTGTCCTGGCATTGCTTTTTTGAGACACCCATGCCTGACTTTGTATCACTCTACTCTTTCAGCAATGTGCTTCTGGAACAAGCAGTACTCAGGCTGGTGAAGGATGAGGCTGGACATCATCCTGAAATCAAATAGACTCATCTAAATAGCCTACTCCTACTGGCAAACCAGCCCAATTCCGTATTTCTCAAACTGAAATAAAAACCCACTTCACTTCCTTCTCCAGCTTGAAGTCCTGAGACCAAGTACATGTGGATAAATAATAAGACAAAAAACAATAACAGAACAAGTTTAATGAAAACTTGTTTTAAATAATTGCCTGTTTCATGCCAGATGTTCAGTCAGATACTTTGAATATCTTTTTTATTTACTATATTAACAACCCAGTGAAGTAAATATTATTCTTCCCATTTTACAGATGAAGACATGGTCTCAGAGGAATTTGGTGACTTGTCAAAGGTCCCACAATAATAAAGGTGGAATCAATTAGAACCCAAGTCAGTTTGAATGCTCTTCCCACTACATCACGCTGCCTCTCATGTTTCAGATATTGACTAATAAACATGTAATAGCCTAGACATTTGAGTAAAAAGAACTTTATTCCACATAAATATGGCCCTTTTCTTCAGTACACCTAGCTGTGGCCCACACAGTTGCCAAAGATTACTTAGCAGTCTCTAATTTCAACTCTTCTCTCTCCAGCTTATGTTTCCTGTTGGCAGAATAGTAGGATCTAGGAATAGAATCTCCTCTGTTGGGTGAATTTAAGCTGTTTCTCAGTGATGGTCACCACTTAACATTACCACAACAAAAAACATACCTCCTGAGTTGCTAGACAATTGTTTACCCTAAATCCTAATGAGGTAACATATTTTGGTGAACTATTAGTACTTTTTTTTGAGACTGAGATAAAGAATATAGTCACCTAAAAGCATTTTGTTGAACTGGTTGCATTTCTTGGATATTCAGGATGATGCTGATTGCTATAAGGTACCTTATGTGGACTGTGATTAGGATTTGCTCAGATAAGAATTAATCTGGATCCAAGAGATAAAGACCTTATGGCTGCCAAATTCAGAATCATCCATGAGTGTAGAAAATAGGTGATAAGGAGAGAGGCTAGAAAATTTTAAAACTATCAATGTTCAAGAGCTAGACAACAATTAGGAACAGAGAAGTCAACAGAAGTAGGACAGGACAAACAGGTATTGGAATCAGAATAAGGGTTAGGATAAGTACTTCCAGATAATGGCACAGATGGTTGGACATGGAAGAAGGAGATTTTCCTAGGGTAGGAATGACAGCAATTCAGTAAAACTGAATACATTTTATAAGAGTGAGAGTGTATTTGGAATATATAAACTGGCAACCTCCAGTGACAAAAGTTTCAGATATCCTTGGATCTCAGTGCCATTTGGCTCCCCAGGCCAGATACTACAGAGGCATAGAAGGCCAGTTAGATGTAAGCATAAAAATACAAGTAAATCCTAGTATGATGTTTCTATAGTTTTAATTTTTATGATATTTCCTATTACATACCTTATAAATAAGAAACATAATACACTCTTAAAATTTTTTATTAAAATATAGTTGATTTACAATGTTGTGTTAGTTTCAAGTGTATGGCAAAGTCATTCAGAGATAGATACATATATATATATATTTAGATTCTTTTCCATTATAGGTTATTATAAGATATTGGTATAGTTCCCTGTGTTATACAGTAGGTCCTTATTGTTTATCTATTTTATACATAGTAGTGTATATATGTTAATCCCAAACTCCTAATTTTCCCCCCTTTTCCCCTTTGGTAACCATAAGGTTTTCTATGTCTGTGGATCTATTTCTGTTTTGTAAATAAGTTCCCTTGTATCATTTTTTTAGATTCCACATATAAGCAATATCATATGATATTTGTCTTTCTCTGTCTGACTTACTTCACGTAGTATGAGAACCTCTAGGTCCGTCCGTGTTGCTGCAAATGAAGAAACATAATATACTCTTGCCTCTTTTGCTATAGCTTAAAAAGTTCATAAGTTAGGTGCTAATCTTGTCATACCATATGAATACTGCAATTAAGTTCCACTGTTCCTACTTATGCTCTTGCATGAGTTCTTTGTCATTCATTCCAGTCCTCATTCATTCATTGTTCAAGCACTTATTTCTGGCACTTACTCTGTGCCAGGAAATCTGCTAGATGCTAGAGGAAGAGATGAGTAAGAGAGGAAGAGATGCTAGAGTAAGAGATGAGTAACTCCCCATCGCCAAGGAGTACTCTTCACTGGGATAACCAGATTCACAAACACATAACTCCAATACAGTGTGACAATGCTAGGGCAGAGATACACCTGCAGTTTGCCAGGATTTTAGAGACAGGAGTAGCAATGGCAACATTACTAGGAAGCCTTGAGGGTCCACTGAGAATGGAGACTGAATTTGCAGTGGCACCAACTCACTCTGCTGCTAGAGAAAAATCACAAAATACATCAGTCAAAAAAGCAAAGAAGGGCTTCCCTGGTGGCGCAGTGGTTGAGAGTCCGCCTGCCGATGCAGGGGACGCGGGTTCGTGCCCCGGTCTGGGAGGATCCCACGTGCCGCGGAGCGGCTGGGCCCGTGAGCCATGGCCGTTGAGCCTGCGCGTCTGGAGCCTGTGCTCCGCAACGGGAGAGGACACAACGGTGAGAGGCCCACATACCGCAAAAAAAAAAAAAAAAAAAAAAAAATCAAAGAAACCAAGTGGATTTACAAGAGACCTAGAGATTTGCAAGGGATGTAGGTCAGGAAAAAAAGGGATCAAGAAATATGGGGTACTTTTCATGAAAGAGCTCAGTCTAAAGTAGCTAGGCAAGAAAGAAAGCTAAAAGAGGTCAGGGGAGTTTGCAGATCAGAAGAAAAGAAGAAGGATCAAAGAAACCAGAGGTCTCAATGAGATTTTAAGGGTCAGAACAGAGGGAGACAGTGAATTAGGAATTTTGGTTCAATAAATCAATCAGTCCATAATCAGGGTATTCATAAAACTTATTACTCTAACAGTAAAAGGAAGTGAAAGAAATTATTAATCATTACTCCAGGCAGCAGGTGTAAACTGGAATGACCCTAGGATTCCCAGTTGTGTCCTGTCAATAATCCATACGCTAGACACTGTGCTAGGTACTGGGAGTAAGGTGGAAAACAAGGCAGAAATTGTGCCTATCATCATGGAGTTTATAGTCATATAGGAATGATAAACATTGAACAAGACATTATTACTGGGATGAATGTTGCTGAAAAGAGAGGTGAAGAAGCCATGAGAGTTTATTACAGAGGAAACCAATGTCTTCCCAGAGGTCAGCAAAGGGTTGCTGAGATTGCAAAGATGAGTAGGAGTTTGAAGGTGGAGAAGTGAGGTATGAGTGCACAGGCAGAGGGAAGAACGTTTACTAAGGCCTTGGGATGGAAGAGAACATTACATTTGATTTCTAAATTCTAATAGATTTGTAAAAATCCTTATCATCTTTTTGCTTATTGTTTTCTTATGTTTTATTCTCCTTCCTTCCTTGCTTTGAACATTTTAAACATACTTTGTGGGCTTCCCTGGTGGCGCAGTGGTTGAGAGTCCGCCTGCCGATGCAGGGGACACGGGTTCGTGCCCCGGTCCTGGAAGATCCCACACGCCGCGGAGCGGCTGGGCCCGTGAGCCATGGCCGCTGAGCCTGCGCGTCCGGAGCCTGTGCTCCGCAAAGGGAGAGGCCACAACAGTGAGAGGCCCGTGTACCGCAAAAAAAACCCCAAAAAAACAAACAAACAAAAAAACATACTTTGTAAACATTTCCTTCAGGTTGTTCTACTCTTTCAAGCTTTGGCTCCTGTTTCTTTCACCTGCTGTCTCTCATGGATAGCTGTTTGTTTGATGGTATGATTTATCATTTGTGACTATGATGTCATTAGAAGAGAGTTCTCTATGGGGAAGCAGTCTACAGGGCGCTATTCTTCTGTCTCAACTTGAGCAAAAGAATCAGATTTCTTTGCAGGTTGATTTCCCAGATTCAGGTCCCTTCACACAGGGAATGTGATTTAGACTCTCCATCTGTGTGTGGCAAAGACCTGGGGTTTTGATTTCTTGCAGGTGAGGTTTTCTCTTTTGTGATCCTGGGATATTATAAACGTTCTTGTTTATATGCGCTAATGGGAAGAGTTCCCTTAGTCTCCATTTCAAAGTCAGCACAACCCTTTGTGACTCCCAGATTTATCTAAATAGCCCAGTTCAAGCTTTCCTCCTAGGGCCTGAAGCACGGACCCTCCCTCCACAGCAGTTAGCTGTTGGAACCAGTTCCAGCATGTAAGGCCTGTATCTGGTTCCAACAATTCTATAAGCTGTTTGGGCATAAGAGTCTGCTTAGCACCCTGACTTGAATTTTCCTCTTTAATTCGGACATTTGGGGGACTCTCTTGGTTTCAAGCTGAGCCACGTACTTAAAGAAGTTTTAGCCATATTTTATTCTGTTTAGAGCAGAAGAGTAAAGAATTACTTTGCATCAGCTCATGTTATAATATGGTGAATCTGAGAAGCTGTTTTAAAAAAGCATTCATTCATCCAAAAAATATTTATGGAGTACCTACGATGTTCTAAGGATTACAGGACTGAAAGGTAGAAAGTGAGGGAAGAGGGGCGTGAGACAAAGAATGAGAGTTGTGAAAACTATGTTAAGAATCTGGATTTTTCTTGAGAGCAAAAGGGCAGCTACTGAAAGATTTTAAAGTAAGTTTGCATTTTTAAAATGCAGAGTGGAGAATGGATTGGAGCCCAAAAGAATAGATGAGGGAGGAAGTGTTCAGTAGTCCAGTGAGTGATGACAGTGGCTTGAACTGGACAGTGAGGACAGACAAAAGTGAACGGACTTAAGAGATATTCAGGTAATTGATTTAGTAATACTTGCTTATGGACTTAATTGGGGAAGGGAGAGAGATGAGTCAAATATCAATCCCAGGTGCTTGGCTTGAGTGTCTGAGTGGTTGTTAATGGCATTTAATGAGATAGAGAGTACAAGGATAAGGAACAAATTTGATGGAAAATATCTCAAGTTCAGTTTGGGGGATGTTGAGTTTAAGGCACCAGACAGCCCAGTGGTGATATCAAGTAAGAAGTAGGCTACTTGGGTTGGGGCCTCAGAGCATAAGTCTGAGCTGGAAATGAAAAGAAAACTGAATTTTGTGGAGTAGATGAGGTTCCCTGAAGAGGGAGGGTAGAGTGATCCTAAAATTCACATGGAACCACAAAAGACCCCGAATTCCCAAAGCAGTTTGGAGAAAAAAGAACAAAGCTAGTGGTATCACCCTCCCAGATTTCAGACAATACTAACTGTCATCAAAACAGTATGATACTGGCACAAAAACAGACATACAGATCAATGGAATAGGAGAGAAAGCCCAGAAATAAACCCACACACCTATGATCAATTAATCTACGACAAGCAGGCAAGGATATACAGTGGAGAAAAGACATCCTCTTCAACAAGTGGTGCTGGGAAAACTGGACAGGTACATGTAAAAACAGTGATAGAACATTTCCTCACACCAAATACAAAAATAAACTCAAAATGGATTAAAAATCTAAGTGTAAGACCAGAAACAAGACAACTCCCAGAAGAGAACATAGGCAGAACACTCTTTGACATAAACCGTAGCAATATTTTTTGGATCTTGTTCCTAAGGCAAAAGAAATAAAAGCAAAAATAAATAAACAAATGGGACCTAATTAAACTTAAAAGCTTTTTCATAGCAAAGGAAACCACTGACAAAAGGAAAAGACAAGCTACGGAACAGGAGAAAATATTTGTACATGATATGACCAAAAGGGTTAATATCCTAACTATATAAACAGTTCCTATAACTCAGTATCAAAAAACAAACAACCCAGTCAAAAAAATTGGGCAGAAGACCTGAATAGTCATTTTTTCCAAAGAAGACTTACAGATGGTTAACAGGCACATAAAAAGAAGCTCAACGTTGTTAATTATTAGAGAAATGCAAATCAAAACCACAATGAGATATCACTTCACACCTGTCATAATGGTTGTCATCAAAAAGTGTCCAAATAACAAATGTTGGCGAGGATGTAGAGAAAAGGGAACTCTTTTTTTTGGGGCTGCACCATGCGGCTTGTGGGATCTTCCCTGACCGGAGATTGAACACATGCCCCCTGCACTGGAAGCACAGAGTCTTAACCACTGGACCACCAGGGAAGTCCGAGAAAAGGGAACTCCTGTGCATTGTTGGTGGGAATGTAAATTGGTGTAGCTACTACGGAAAACAGTATGGAGAACCAAAAAACTAAAAATAGAACTACCATATGATCCAGCAATTCCACTCCTTGATATATATCCAAAAAAACTGAACACACTAATTTGAAAAGATACAGGCACCCCAATGTTCATAGCAGCACTATTTACAATGTTAAGATATGCGAGCAACCCAAGTTTCCATCAACAGACAAATGAATAAAAAAAGATGTGACATATATATATATAAAATGAAATGTTACTCAGCCATAAAAAAGAAATTTTGTCATTTGCAGCAATGTGGATGGACCTAGAGAATATTATTCTTAGTGAAATAAATCAGACAAAGATGAATACTGTATGTTATCACTTATCTGTAGAATCAAAAACTATGAATGAATATATATATTGCAAAACAGGAATAGACTCACAGATATAGAAATCTAATGGTTACCAGAGGTGAGAGATAAGGGAGGAGGGGCAAGTTAGGGGTGTGGGATTAAGAGATACAAATTACTATGTATAAAATAGATAAGCAACAGGATATATTATATAGCACAGGGAATTATAGCCATTATCTTGTAATAACTTTTAATGGGAGTATAATCTGTAAAAATACTGAATAACTATGCTGTACACCTAATATTGTAAATTAATATTGACACTAATATTGTAAATTAAATATACTTCAATAAAACAAAGAAATAAACAAAAACATAAAAAGAGAGTGTAGACTGAAAAGAGAAGAGGGTTTGTAATCCACCTTGAGGAATTCCATCACCTAATGGTTGGGTAGAGGTAAAGAAGAGCCAAGGAAAGAACAGCTGGAAGGAAATGTTATATCAAGGGTAGCTTTTTTCTCCTAAAGAAGGAATGGAGGGGCTTCCCTGGTGGTGCAGTGGTTAAGAATCCACCTGCCAATGCAGGGGACACGGGTTCGAGCCGTGTCCCACACGCCAGGAGCAACTAAGCCCGTGTGCCACAATTACTGAGCCTGTGCTCTAGAGCCCGCAAGCCACATCTACTGAATCCACGTGCCACAACTACTGAAGCCCGCGCACCTAGAGCCGATGCTCCACAGCAAGAGAAGCCACTGCAGTGAGAAGCCCGTGCACCACAACGAAGAGTAGCCCCCATTCGCCGCAACTAGAGAAAGCCCACACGCAGCAACAAAGACCCAACGGAGCTAAAAAGAAATAATTGAGAATATTTGATGATAGGAAGGACACCAAAGAGAAGACTTAAGTCACTATGAGAGGAAGGACAACTGCCAACATAAAGTTCCTGAGAAGCTGGAAGGGGATAGGAATTAAGGGCAGAGGTAAAAGGATTGGTCTTTGACAGGGGGACAGCACTGTAACAAGAGGGAAGGAAGACAGAATGGGGACAGATGCAGATAGGTTTGTCAAGTTGATTTCTGAAAGGTCGTGGTAGTTCTCTGATAGTGTGTTACTTTCTGTGTAAAGCAGAAGGTGAGTTCATCTGCTCCCTGTAAAACGGTAGGCAGAGGGCAGAGGCTTGAGGAAAGTTTAAGATTGAACTGACTATAAAGACACACTGGGGGGCTTCCCTGGTGGTGCAGTGGTTGAGAGTCCATCTGCCGATGCAGGGGACGCGGGTTCGTGCCCCGGTCCGGGAAGATCCCACATGCCGCGGAGCAGCTGGGCCCGTGAGCCATGGCTGCTGAGCCTGCGCATCCGGAGCCTGTGCTCCGCAACGGGAGAGGCCGCAGCAGTGAGAGGCCCGCATACCGCAAAAAAAAAAAAAAAAAAAAAAAAAAAGACACACTGGGTTTTCCAGGGAATGTTGACAGCTCAGAAATCTGCTAGTTTATATGATTTTTCTCTACTAGTGTTCTTCAGTCTGGGTACAAACACAGAGAAGACAGGTAGCTGTATTCATTCAGCTTGGGCTTTGTCAGCTTGGGGCTTTGACAGGTGCTACAAAAAGACAATGAAGTAAGGTAAATTAGAATATTGACAGGAAATTGGCCAAGATGATGGCTTATAGAATATATACTGGATAAGGGAGGAAACTAAATATAGGAAGGAGATGATGAGAGGAAGATAGTAGAATGGTGCTAGGGTCTGAATGTTTGTGTTCTGCCAAAATTCATATGTTGAAATTCTAACCTCTGGATGATGGTATTAGGAAGTAGGGCTCTTGGGGGGGTGCTTAAGTCATGAGGATGGGATCCTCATGGATGGAATTAGTGCCCTTATAAAAGAGACTCCAGAGGGTTCCCTAGCCCCTTCCACCTTGTGAGCACACAGAGAGGAGGTGCCAGCTCTGAACCCAGGAGAAGACTCTCCCCAACTATGCTGGCACCCTAATCTCAGACTTCTAGCCTCTAGAACTGTGGGAAATAAATTTTTGTTGTTTACAGGCTACCTGGTCTGTGGTATTTTGTTATAGTAACACTAACAAAGACGAATGGTCACTGTACTGAAAGTTGCAAGTGAAGTAGTGGTAGATCCAAGTGAGCAAGCCAAAAAGATCAGAGTCTATAAACTAAGAATGTGAAGTTTCTAGAGGTGGTTTCAAAGGTGGAACTTTCCAGTGATGAGTTCCAGAGTTTGAATCTGGGAATGGTGGCTGTAATAGTCAGGATAATGTAAGCTATTCTGCATTAAAAGACTGACTCCAATCTCAGATAAAAATCTCAAATAAAACAAAGCTTTATTTATCACTCATGCTGTTTTATTTTGAAATGCTGCCATTTCAACACATAGCTTCCAGGTTTCTATGACAGGGGATGAAAAAACTGTACTGAGTTGTTACATGCTTTGGTCTGGAAGCAAAACATGTCATTTCAGCTCACAATCCTTTGTCCAGAAGTAGTCATATGGCCCCATCTATTTGCAGTGGGGCTGGGAAATTTAAAAGAGCACATGGATATTTAGTGAGCAATAAATGTCTCTCCACAGCAGCTGAGATGGATAAAGGAGGAGATGATTAAAAATAAAGTGATTACAGAATGTCATCCTTGATGATTGCTGGAGTGTGGTAGAAAGGAAAACTGAATGAGGGGCTACAGCCTTCAGTGAAGGGGGCGGGCAGTTGCAAGCTGGTAAATGACAGCGATGAGAAGAGAGTTGAATGGTGAGTCTTAAAGAAAAGTGGGATTTTTCCCTGGGTGGAGAAGCAAGTGCCAAGGAGAATGCATTTGGAAACAATAAAGAAGTTTATCACTTGGGCAATAGGAATCCAGCCATTCCATTAGACCTCATGGGAGCCAGGACTACTGCTCAATAAAGTCTTATGGAGAGATAAGAATTGCCATCCAGCTGATCTTCATAAACATGGAATGTTGTTTGGGTAGTAGGAAATTATTTCTGAATATTAATTGATATTTTCCCTTGTATTTCTTTCTCCCCTTTTGTGTTTGCCCCTATAAAGAGCTAGTTTGTGCTCACTGCCTCAAGGTAAGGATTGTGGCAAGGTGGAAAGCAAAGGACCTGAAACACTACTCTTAAGTTCTAGGCTACAGATAGTCTAGGCCATGACAAGAATGGAAAGGTGTGATAGGCAGAAGAATGGCTCCCCCAAAGACGTCCATGTCCTAATCCCCGGAACCCATGAATGTGGTAGGCTACACTGCAAGGGGGAGAAAAGATTGCAGATGAATTAAGATTACTAATCAGCTGACCTTAAATTAAGGCGATTTAAATTTAATCACAAGCATCTGTGAATATGGAAGAGGGAGGCAAAAGAGTCAGTGTCAGACTTAGGCAGCATGAAAAGACTTGACTGGCCATAACTGCCTTTGGAGATGGAAGGTGGCCATGAACCAAGAACTGTGGGCCACCTTTAGAAGCTGGAAAAGGAGAAGAAGTGCCTTCTCCCCTACTGCCCTCAGAGGGCACACAGCTCTGCCCAAACCCTGATTTTAGCCCAGTGAGAGCCATTTCAGACTTCTGAACTCTAGAACTCTAAGATAAATTCGTGCAGTAATATGTTACAGCTGTAGTAGGAAACTAATACAAAGGGCACAGAAAAAGTTTTGAGAGTTGGAAGTTTGAGGAGGAAATTATCTGGGAAGAGGAAAGACCAAGCAATATCAGAGCACAAGCATACATCGAACATGGAGATTAGTTAATAGCAGAGGGAAAAGCCAACATACAGGCAGGCAGCAAACTCCCTGAAACAGGGTTATGTGATCTGTGCTTCATACCCGGCAACGTGCAGGGAGACAGCAAGACCCCCATGGGGAACGGCTGTGTGCTGTTAGTCAGGCACCTTAATTAGCTTCAGGAAGAGTTCATTTTATTTTGGCCAATAGTACTTTTTCCTTTTTTCCAGTGCTATACCCATAATATTCTTTTTGTTTTGTGTGGTGATTTTGTGATGTGCTAACCTGGCTAGCTGAACTAAATTTCTTGGGTTTCCTTTCCTGTAGGTTAGCGTGGGCCCCAAGAGAAAGTCTTTTTTTTTTTCTTTTTTGGCCACTGTGGCCTGTGGAATCTTACTTCTCTGACCAGGGATGAACCTCTGACCCCTGAAGTGGAAGCACGGAGTCTTATCCACTGGGCCACCAGGGAAGTCCCCCAAAGAGAGATTCTTTTTTTTTTTTTTTTTTTTTTTTTGCGGTACGCGGGCCTCTCACTGCCGTGGTCTCTCCCGTTGCGGAGCACAGGCTCCGGACGCGCAGGCTCAGCAGCCATGGCTCACGGGCCCAGCCGCTCCGCGGCTGCCAAGAGAGATTCTTGTGGGCGATGTGGGGGGCAGAAGGAAGGAGCAGCTCAACTGCGGGGTCACTTACCTTCTGGCTCTCCTCAATGACGTGAGGCCCAGGGCGCTGCTTGAAACGGCCTCACCTTCCTCTGGCTCTTCCGCGTCTCCGAATCCTGCACCAGGTGTGAGTGTTTAGCTCCGTGAAAAAAGACCCGGCTTCCGCAGGCCACCCACCCAATCAGGGGCAGCTGCAACAAGAGCTGACGCAGGCGCATCCTGTGGGCTCCGCCTCAAGCTGTGGAGCTGTGGGTTCGGGCTGGTTCTTGCTCTCCTACATTATATCCATCTTTCCTTCCCATATGCCTGCCATGGACTTCAAGTTCCAGGTTCAGATGTGAAGACAACAGCCTTACAGAGACTGCTTAACTAGCTCCCCATGAAGCAAGGTCAAATCCCTGTAATAAATACTTTCAATATGATATGATATAAGATAATGTATATGACAAGTGGCCAACAGGCACGTGAAAAGATGCTCAGCATCTCTAATTATTAGAGAAACGCAAATCAAAACTACAATGAGGTATCACCTCACACTGGTCAGAATGGCCATCAGCTAAAAGTCTACAAATAATAAATGCTGGAGAAGGTGTGGAGAAAAGGGAAACCTCCTGCACTGTTGGTGGGAATGTAAACTGGTGCAGCCACTGTGGAAAACAGTATAGAGGTTCCTCAAAAAACTAAAAATAGAGTTGCCATATGATCCAGCAATCCCACTCCTGGGCATATATCCAGAAAAGACGAAAACTCTAATTCAAAAAGATACATGCACCCCAATGTTCATAGCAGCACTATTTATAATCACCAAGACATGGAAGCAACCAAGTGTCCATCAACAGATGAATGGATAAAGAAGTGGTACATACATACAATGGAATATTATTCAGCCATAAAATGAATGAAATATTGGCATTTGCAGCAACCTGGATGAACCTAGAGATTATCATACTGAGTGAAGTATGTCAGACAGAGAAAGGTAAATATTATATGACATCACTTACATGTGGAATCTGAAAAATAATACAAATGAATTTACTTACAAAAGAGAAACAGTCTCACAGACATAGAAACCAAACTTATGGTTACCAAAGGGAAAGGGGATGGGGGATAAATTAGGAATATAGGATTAAAAGATTCACACTACTATATAAAAAAATAAACAACAAGGATTTACTGTATAGCACAGGGAACTGTATTCAATATCTTGTAATAACCTATAATGGAAAACAACTGAAAAAATATACATAACTGAATCACTTTGCTGTACACCTGAAACTAACACAATATTGTAAATCAACTATACTTTAAGAAATAAACAAGATAATGTATATGTATACAGATGCCCTGCTCCTCTGAACCCTCGAGTTTCCATCATATTTGTTTCTGATGTTAACCAAAAATTCTTTTCAACTTCTGCGATTTGTAGGAATTATATTTAGTGCCTCTCATGGATTATTACCCTGGTCATTTACTCTTTTATCCCTCACTTGCTCTGAATACTGTTTTTCTTGGACTAGCAGAATGTGAATGACTCATTCAGATAAAGTAATCATTTGTTTCCTACTTAAAGCTATCTTTAAAACGCCTCTCCTCACCTCTCCTCTAACACCCTCCCAAAAGACTTGAAAGGATCATTCAAAATACATAATGGATATAATGCTAATAAGGAACCAGTGATCCATGAATAAGTTATGAATGGTGACAGAAGGCAATGTTTATGATTCAGCTCAATAGACTTTTCTGGCAAGAAAACATCCTGTAATTAATCCTTTGATTGCTGGAAAACATGGTTCACAATAAAAAATGAAGTAATCCTGCGCATACAGCCAGAAACATAAGAACAAACACTTGTAAACTCAGAACTCCACTTTCTGGGCCCCCTTTTAAACAAAATTTAAAACTGCATGGAAAGAGTGGGAGATTTGATAGTCAGATAGGCCGGGGTTGAAATCACGGTTCTGGCATTCCGTAGCTCTGTGATTTTAAGCTGATGATTTAACTTTCAGAAGCTCAGTTTTCTTATCTACAAAATGGCAGTAATAGTATCAACCTCATAGGATTGCGGAAAAGATTAGAGATAATATGTAAAACTTCCGGCACATAAAAGGCACTAGGGGTCAGTGCCTTTTATTATTAAACACCCCAAATAACACATGCATCCCCTTTGTTAATACCTTTGAAAAATATATATCTCTGAAAATGATGTCCTAGAAAATCCCTATAGGTTCGTGCATATATACTTTCCAATTGCTTAAGCCCGCTCATCTTACTTTCCAGCCACAAGATCCACATTCACCCAAATTTCATCTACAGAATCTGAGGTCAAACTAAAGCAATGTAGGAGCTCACCCTCTTCATGGCTGGGGGAAGATGGAAGCTCTTGGCAGGAATTAGAGCTTTAGAGAAAGCAAGGCCCTCATCCTTAGTCAGAGAGCTGCTACTTAAGTAGCTGCACTGAGTGCCCGGTCACCAGACAGGGGAAGACAGAAAGAGGGCAGGCCCTTCCTGGCCCAACTGGGAGGTGAGTGGGTGAGTAGATGGCTTTCCTCTCTGACTGTCTCCAGATGTTTTCCCACCTTCTTCTGTAAGTTCCCATGGTCAGCTTGCCAAGCCAGGGAAATCCCAAAGTGAAAATACACTGACAGCTGTGTTTAGAATCTACTAACAACACAATGAGACACAGGGCCAAATCTGACCTGGAGATTACAGGAAACTTAGCCCCAAAAGACTGAATGAAAATGAAGAGATCACATAAATTAAAATGACCCCCAAATAGAGTGAAATTCTGGATGAAGAAAGGAAGACATGAAAACAAAACATTATCCTGTTGCAGACAATAGTTTAAAAAAGTCTGGGGCCAAGGGTACAAACCTTTACTTCTATAACCTTAAACAAAACTCTATTTCCCCCTAACTATGCTACCAGGCATCCAAGAATATTTATTTTCTGATTGTTGCCACATGTATTATAATTACTTTAGGTTAGGATTTAATGACTTTTTAAAAGCTGTAAACATGCCCTGATATGCATATCTGTACATATATGTCTACCTATATATATATTTCTACCTATGGTTTGAGGTTTCTGTAGATGTGTGGTCCAGAAGAGCACCATCTTTATGAATAGAGACATTATTATAGTCTTAAAAATGAAAAATCGACAACAAAACCTTTCTAGTACTTTCCTTTTCTCCTGCTTCTAGCAATGAGCCCAATATAAGTGAAATTCTATTCACAGAAGTTAGAATTAGACAACAGAACTCTGCTTTTAACAGCCAATCCTCTCCTCTGATCAGGTACAGAGCTATCTCCAGAACAAGGAGACAACATTTTTATAGATCAGACAGACAATGAGTTCTTAAAAGTCTATTACTCTGGGTTGTCAAGCATTTGGGGGACACAGCCGCTTCTGAATATTCCTGCTAGACACCTAAATCAACATACCTTTCTAAAGGATAATTTGGAAAAATGATTCCAATTCTTAAAAATGTATTTATTAAAAATATATGTGTGTATTTACAAAATGATTTACCATCAAGGATATGTTTTGAAATGCTATTATGACAGAAATTTCAAAGAACCTAAATGTCTTACAGTAGATTATTGATTAAATAGTCAAATAGTAATATGACATAATACATATAGTCATTAAATAATCGTGTATAAAAATATTTAGTGACTTGGGAAAATATTCACATTGTAGTCAGTTAGTTTTAGTTATTTACTGAGTAGATAAACCAAAATGTTAACAGTAATTATTCCTGAATGAAGGAATTATGAATGATTTTTATTTTATTATTGTACTTTCTATATTTTATAATTTTCCATGATGAATATGTTATTACTTCAAAATCATATTCTGTCATGTATTAAAAACCATTTTAGAAACCCAGAATTTTAAGCATATTTATATTTGTTTATGAAACTTATTCAAAAACACATAAGCTATAAAATAAATTATGACAATAAATTTATGGAATATATTTATATTTGCATTTATTATCAGAATGATGAAATCGCATAGATGAAAGGGATCATAGGGATAGTCTGGTACAAAAAACATTTGGCTTCTAGAATTTTAAGAGACATAGTTTACACCATCGATTAGGCTTTTGTAATCACCAATATACATTATGGCCTCTTTAGTCCTTAAAATGGTTTCACTTGGGCCATTCGTGATTTTTTTTTAATAAAAGAGGATAAACTCTACTAGTTTGATAAAAATAAATTAGCTTTTACTTTAAGAGACAGAAACAGTTTCTTACCTTGATAAATAGGTCACTTGTGGGCTTCCCTGGTGGCGCAGTGGTTGAGAGTCCGCCTGCCGATGCAGGGAACACGGGTTCATGCCCCGGTCCGGGAGGATCCCACATGCCGCGGAGCAGCTGAGCCCCTGAGCCATGTCCGCTGAGCCTGCGCGTCCCGAGCCTGTGCTCTGCAACGGGAGAGGCCACAACAGTGAGAGGCCCGCGTACCGCAAAAAAAAAAAAAAAAAAAATAGGTCACTTGTGACATATTTCAGTACAGCTTGAATAAATTCCTTTGAACTGTTATCAAAATATCACAGCATTAGGATTCCAGTGAGATAACAGACTTTCTGAAATAAATTCATATATAAGGTGTCAAACTGGAAATTCTGCTAATAATGTTTTTTTAGTCTTTTAGAACTAAACTTAAAATGGATTTCTATTTCCATCCCTGAATGCAAACGTATACCACTGAGAGGTTATCTGATCTACACATTAAAAGATTTCTTTTTAAATGCAATACATGGTTGAATTTTCATAGGCATTTTCTATACTTGGAAATACTAGGCAAAAACTCAGTTCTCAATTATGTGGATGGTTCTACCAATGTGGTAGCAACTGTACAGTAAAAATATGCGAGTCTTGGGCCTCCCTGGTGGCGCAAGTGGTTGAGAGTCCGCCTGCCAATGCAGGGGATAAGGGTTCGTGCCCCGGTCTGGGAGGATCCCATATGCCGCGGAGCGGCTGGGCCCGTGAGCCATGGCCGCTGAGCCTGCACGTCCGGAGCCTGCGCGTCCGGAGCCTGTGCTCCGCAACGGGGGAGGCCACAACAGTGAGAGGCCCGCATACCGCAAAAAAAAAAAAAAAAAATATGCGAGTCTTTTCACAGAGGATATACCTTTATGACACAATTTTATTTTTACCTACAAATTTTATTTTTATTTTTAATATGTGCCAGGTACTGTGCTAGATGCTGGGGATACATCTGCAGTAGGACAGAGTATATTCCTATGGGCTAGAGTGTATTCCTAAAATCAAGCAGGCAATGAGATTATAGTGTGCTGGGTACAATTCTATGCTAAGGGAAGTGCTAGTGCTAGGAGAGAAGTTGGATGGGACACTGGTAGAAACCCTTTGCAGGACCTGTTCAGCTCACACACCTTTCCCTGGGAACTGCCTTCTACCTTTGCATCCCAGCCTTATCTATACTATGTACCTCCAACCCAGGCCACAGATGACTGGACAAGAGGTACACACTTGACCCAGGCTGGAACTCCTCCGCAGTGAATTTTATCAGTTAGCTGTGGCAGCTAAATAAGTATGATCACGTAAAATCAGAACCGAGGTGGTAGTTTGAGGTTATATGCAAGTGGAGAGAAGAAGGCTGCCCTGCAGAAGTCTGGAGAGGAGAATGGACTCAATCCACTTGGGAAGAATTGCTTCCAAGATGGCTCACTGATGTGGTCAGCAAGTTGGTACTGGCTGTTGTCAGGAGACCTCAGTTCCTCCCCACGGCGCTGCTCAAGGAATGGCAGTTGGCTTCCCCACAGTGAGCAATCCAGGAGACCCAGGTGGAAGCTGTAATGCCTTCCATGACCTTGTAGCAGAAGTCACATACCATGACTTTCAGTGTATTTGTCACCAGGTCATCCCTGATTCACTGTGGAAGGAGGCTACGGAAGGCTTTCCTTACTTATTAACAGGTGGAAAGAAACACAATGATCTGCCTAGACTAGGACTTTAAAATAACAATATTGGAAATGGCAGCAGCAGCTAGCGCTGCCCCTGAGAGGGACAATGTCAATCTTTCTCAAAGAGGCAGGCAGGTAGGTATGAGAAGCGAAATGGGAGATGAGGTTAAATGTGCCTACCATACATTTGTAAGAACTACTTTGGGCTAAGCAGTGTCGTGATAAGGGTGCCACATACATCATGCCAAAGGACCAGAGACACTGCGTTTCATGGTATAAGAAGTTACCTTTCCTTGGTTCCTGGTACAATGGAGCCATTGTCAGGTTTGGCACAGGCACATAGAGTTGGGGGAGAGGCCTTAGGGCAGACTCAACTCCTCTGGAGTAGTCCTAAATTGTAGCTCTAAAGAGTCCTAAGATTTAGGATTTAAGACTAAGGACTTAATCCCAAAATTTTCTGGGAGTAACACTGACATTGTTGGATGCCTGCCTTTCAGCATCACAGACTCAGTGATTGATCTCTGACTCTCTTATATGTACAGTCACTATATTTTCAGAGCAAAAACATATGGTATAATCTGACAATGGACAGGGTACTTGAAATTAGAGCTGTCATTGAAATCCTTACCCTACTCTTGGATACATGAACTTGTCCCTTTATGTATATAGCAAAATAACTATGGGGGAGTATAACCAATTAATAGACTTCTAGAATTCTCAGGGATGGACAGGTTCTAGAGAAGGTGAATGCATTTTCTTAGGTGTTCATAGATTTTAAAAAATAGGATTGAACTTTGTGCTTTGTTTTAGTATAATCTGATATATTTAAAGAAATATTTACTATTTTAAATTCACCACAACTTTAAGAGGTGAAAAATCTGACATAGCTCATTAAAATAAAATAAATTCTCCTGAAGGACCTCCACATCAATGGAGGTAAATGATCTCCTGTGACTGGAAAATTAAATAAATGCAATGAAGGAAAAGAAACAGAAGAAGAAAACACTTGCAGTGGGTTTTCTGAATACATTTGAAGATCAGTTGAGATAATACCTGGGTGCAGAGAGGGTCTGTGTGGCCTCAAACAGAAAATCAAGACAAAGGGCAGATGTGATGTCCAGAGTAAGCTACATGAAAGAGATTCAGACTTAGGGCTCGATGGGACTATAGTGACCCCTGCTGGAGCCTATCTTTTTATTTTTAAACTCAAGAACCCAAGTCAGGGCCTGTGTAAGGATAATTACAATTTTCACAGAATAATTGAGTTTGAAAGCTGGGAGAAGGCTTAGAGAACATCTAGCATTCTCTCTTTATTTCATAACTGATGAAACAAACCTTTAGCCTACAGAGTTTAAATGACTTGTTTTAGGTCACAGAGCTGGGATTACCAGGAAATAAAGACATCTGCCCAGTTCTTGGGCCTATTTATACAAGTGGAGTTTTCTGTCACAACAAATAAAAGTATCTATAACACACAAAATGAGGAGGCCAAGCAAAACCTCAGGAACTTAAACTGGTTTTAAAATAAACTATTCACTTGATTTGGTTAGCTAAGACTCAGTTTTGCTGAAAAGAGAAATTTCTAATCCACACTAACATGACATTCATTTTTTTTTTCTTTCCTCTTTGGGCTTTATGAGCTTATACAACATCACATCAGAGTCAAATGGATTTCTGGAACGTTAGGTTGTTCTGTCCTTCACTAGGTTACCTATGTTCCCCACCTCGGCTGTTTTGATACATCTGAAATATTTCTTTGGGCTTGAGTATGCTTTTTATGTCCTTGCCTGTTGTTCATCTGTAAACATCTCCTGATATTATACTAAGAAAAAGGACAAGAATGAAATCACACATATGGGCATTGTTCTTCTACCAGGGCTCTCTGGAAAGCCTGACTCTGACTCTTACCTTCGACTCGGTGCACTGGGGTCACTGGGGTCACTGGTTCCTGAGTGAAGAAGCTCTGCTCCTTCATCTTTCT
This sequence comes from Mesoplodon densirostris, assembly GCF_025265405.1. NCBI lineage: Eukaryota > Metazoa > Chordata > Mammalia > Artiodactyla > Ziphiidae > Mesoplodon > Mesoplodon densirostris. Next base: position 46,391,347 of record NC_082668.1, read on the forward strand.
CCCTTCAATCAACATCTCTCTTCCTCCACTTCATAAATCAGAGCTCCCGAGACATATCATGACCATGGGGTTTGTGCATTCATTCTCCTATCATTGTACCGGGAGGCAAGTTCCTGGTCCCTGCTTCTATTCTTAGGTAGTATGGAAACTTTGGCAAAGCCACTTTTCTCCTTCTACATTTTTAGTTCTGTGATTTTTAAATGAGTACAATATTGGCTATATTTACTTCACAGTGTTTCAGTGAGGTTCAAATAAGATAAAGTATTTGAAAGAGCTTTGAACAACAAAGAATTATGTATAGGATAGTTTCTGAGATATTATTTTTATTATTTTCTTTGTAATTTTTTTCTTCTCCAACTATTCAAGCAGATAGCCAGATTCTTCTTATTTTTTTAACTTGGGGAATTTTTTGCATGGGGAAAACTTAAGCTATCTGAGGTTTAAAAATTTCCTCTTATGTTTTATAGAAAAGATTATGCTAGGAACCCTGGAGAAGGAAGGAAGAGGAGGGATTTAAGCAACGAGAACAAGATAGAAGTTTGTTCCATTCAGACTAGAAAGGGTAGAGAGGCTTATTGCTTTCACACCGTACAGCCTGCTCTGAGGCTGCCCCTGAGAAGGTGGCAAGACCTCGAGGTAGAAGACTTCATGATGTAGATATTAAAACCTGACTGTCGGGCTTCCCTGGTGGCGCAGTGGTTGAGAGTCCGCCTGCCGATGCAGGGGACACGGGTTTGTGCCCTGGTCTGGGAGGATCCCTCATGCTGTGGAGTGGCTGGGCCCGTGAGCCATGGCCACTGAGCCTGCGTGTCCAGAGCCTGTGCTAAGCAACGGGAGAGGCCACAACAGTGAGAGGCCCGCATACCGCCAAAAAAAAAAAAAAAAAAACCTGACTGTCCATTCTGCTTGGTAGAGAGACGGACAGAAGTAGAAATCTACATCGGCTAAGGAGTCAGGGGCTTGAAGAAACAGGATTAGGAGACTGGTTAAAAGGAAGCCTGAAGAAGAGTTATACGGATGGACCTCTCAGAGTGGGCAGTGTGAGGATATTTGTGTCATATAAAGAAGCTTACTAAAAGGTATCCGTTGAAAAAGATCCTCAGTAATCAAGTAAACAGTATGAACAATCTTGTGGATATCAGTTACTGTCTTCCCTGGTCACCCTGGTGCTTGATAATGGGCCTGGCAAGAGTGTGGGCTCAAGAATACAGGCTTCCCTTCACCCAGGCTGATCTGGCTACTACTCTCATCAACATCAGAAATCCACACTGAGCTCCTAAAATGGCATCAATTCTAGGACTTGTCAGCCACCTAATGGCAGATGGATTACACTGAATCTCTACTGTCATGGAGGAAAGACACCATCTGGATTTGGATTTGCCTTCTTTGCCTATAGTGTTTCTGCTAGAGTAAACTGCTTTGTTTACTTTCCTAGAGCCCCATAAAATATTTCTTTTGACTAAGGAACTCCATTAAAAGAATAAGAATTGGGGGCTTCCTTGGTGGCACAGTGGTTGGGAATCCACCTGCCAATGCAGGGGACACAGGTTTGAGCCCTGGTCCGGGAGGATCCCACATGCCACGGAGCAACTGAGCCCGTGTGCCACAGCTGCTGAGTCTGCACTCTAGAGCCTGTGAGCCATGACTACTGAGCCCACATGCCACAACTACTGGGGCTCGCGTGCCTAGAGCCCATGCTCCACAACGGGAGAGGCCACCGCAATGAGAGGCCCACGCACCGCAACAGAGAGTGGCCCCCGCTTGCCGCAACTAGAGAGGGCCCGCACCCAGCGGCAAAGACCCAACACAGCCAAAAAAAGATAAATTAAAAAAAAAGAAAAGCATAAGAATTGAAGACATGGTTTCATGTCCATAGGGAGAAGCTTCCTTGATAGAATGGTGGAATGATCTATTGACAACCCACTTATGTTACCACTTGTGGGACTGGGGAGCTGTCCCCCAAGTTATACTGAATTCTCTGAGCCAGCAACCAATATATAATGCTATTTCTCCCATAGCCAGCCTAGTTATAATATAGAATTATAATGAGTTGTGGCCCCTTCATTATAATTGCTAATGACCTAATCACATAACTTTTATCTCCAGCCCCACAATGTTATACTACACAGCAAAGGGAAGGAGGACTATGTCTGGAAGCCCAGGGATTTTCTGGGCAACTCTTACTACTCCCATGTCCATGGTAAAATCTACTAGATTAGAGCAACCCAAGCCAAGCAAGAACCATTAATGGTTCAGCTTTTTCAGGGATGGAAGTTTAGGTCACCCTAACTGACAAACAATCACAACTAGCTAAAGTATGATCTGAAGACAAAGGGAACAGGGGAAAGGTAGTGGACGAAGGGACTTGCAAATACCAACTATGGCCAATAAACTGTGTAGAAATAAGGACTATAATCATCATGCATATTTTTTTTTCTTTTCCTTTTCTTCCCTGAAGTCTTCAGTATCTGAATCTAATTATGGAATAGGCCTGGGTCTGGAAGCAATGAGAAGTGGTGGGTTTGACCTTGAGGAGATTCCTTAAACTCTGACAAATCGACTACCTCAGGTAATATTAAAACAGGTTATAAGGCAGAGAGAGACTAAGATTATCAGACAGAGGAGGAAGCATTGCTTCTATTGACAACTAAGACTCAGTGGGATTTGGCGATTCAAGGCAGCTGGATTTGTTAGAACTTACCCAAGTATTCCCCCTCTCAGGATCCCACTCTCCTAATCAATGCCTAGAAAGCCTGCATCGTAATGCGTAACGTTGCAGAATCAAACTTAGGTTCGTCTTTCACGTACCTCAGCCCCACTGGTACAAGAAATAAGACTTGCTTTAGGTAGTCAAGGAAGCTTTCTGATTCTCTGACAGCGCCCGGAATTAAAAATGTAAATTTCTGACTCTGTCATTTCCATTAGGTAAGCTTTCCAGTGCAATCAGACCCACCCTACAGCTCTTATAATTTCCACTGTAACAGCCACGAAGTCTCCTAAATTCTTGTCATTAAAAGGCACCCAGGGGCTTCCCTGGTGGCGCAGTGGTTGGGAGTCCGCCTGCCGATGCAGGGGACACGGGTTCGTGCCCCGATCCCGGAGGATCCCACGTGCCGCGGAGCGGCTGGGCCCGCGGGCCATGGCCGCGGAGCCTGTGTGTCCGGAGCCTGTGCTCCGCAGCGGGAGAGGCCACAGCGGTGAGAGGCCCGCGTACAGCAAAAAAAAAAAAAAAAAAAAAAAAAAAAAGGCACCCAATTCCAGGAAACAGTGTGATTATTTGAGGAACATTTTGTCCCTGCAGGGTAATGGACCACCAGTGTCCTGTTTGCCACTGACAGTGAGATCACTACTGATTTCAAACCTAACCTATGTATATGTTAATGTACACTATATGCTCATATTCCATGCTAGGTTGCTTGGGAGGAAATGGGATACAAATGAAGGAAAGAAATGGGCCCTGACCTGAAGTATGTTGTGATCTTATAATCAGTAGCTAAAAGAGTTCTGCTAAACTCTGGAAGGCAAACAGCATTCTTTGAGCTGCTTCGTTCCCTCTCGCTAGATGACCAGTGGGCATAATACTTGTTAAGCTGAGTGAGAGAGGAAAGAAGCAGTTTCTTGGAGTCCCAAGTAGTGACCCATATTTCTCATAGAAACAATGTGGTAAATGATGGCTATGTTCACACACTAATTCTTCAAAGTCTGTTGGTCCCAAAAGGTTATTGAAATACAGTGCTATTTGTATATAAAATATAGTCTATTTCTGGCAAAATTATGAATAAGCTTTAAGTGAATAACCAGGAAGCCTAATTACCACCCAGGCATTGTTTCTATTGTAAAATATATTTCAGATCTAATATAAAACATTAAAAATATTCTTCCCCTTTCCCTCCCACCTAAGCATACATACCATACCCTGGCATCTGAGGCTAAAAGGGAATCCTCCCTTCCTGGTCACCTCTCAACAATGCCATGTGGCCTGAATCATCCCTGCTGGCTTGGGGAGCGATTGGCTGACGGCACGGGAGGAAGAGAGGGCCTTCTCAAGGCACTGTGTGCAGACTGCCCCCCAGTACTAGGCTACCAGAGGCAGCGTTCACTCCATTTGCTCCAAGATAGAATCCTCTTCTCAAAGACACCTTTTACTTCTTTCAGAATCAGTACTTGACAAAAGGCTAAATCACTTGCCAAGGGCCACTCAGCAAGAAAGTATCAAAGCTAAGGTCCAAAGTTGGTCTCTCTTACTCCAAAGCCCACATTCCTTCCTCTGTGTTATTTAGTACTTTCTAGGAAATACACTCACTTTAAAAATAGTCCAACAGACCCATTTTCCACCAATTTGCCCTGATAAATGAAAGCATGCCTTACCTCAAACTTCCTATTCACTTTTGAGGGCTATGGTCTCAAAGCAGACAGCACATTAAAATCACCTGGGCTCTACTCAGACCAATTAAATTAGAATGGGGGGGTAGGGCTTTTTTTTTAAGTTCCCCATTTTATTTCAATGCAGTCCCAGGTTTGAGAACCAGTGGTGTTTGAGTATCAGACCTAGGCTTGAAGTTGAGAGCTATAATATGCTGGCTGTTTTAGCAAGGTACTTAGTGTTATATTTTTAAAAAATTCATGCATGTTAGAGAGAATGTATTTGAGCATCTCACATTGTGTCTGACAAATAGCAGAAACAATAAATGGTAGCATTAAAACTAGACACTGCTATAGGGAAAAGAAAGTGGGGTTGGAGTTGGATAGAACTGATTTCAAATCCAAGCGTTACTATTTTTAGTCTTTCATAAGTTAAATATTCCGTGGCTTAGTTTCTTAGTTTGTATAACAGTTATAATAATTCCTTAATAATTCCTATCTCATAGAATTGTGATAATTAAGTAAAACGTTTGTGAAACACCTGGCACATTCCTTCCATTGTCTGTAATCTATGCTAGTAAAACAGCCACTGAAAACAGTTACAGAAGGTTCCTTAAATTTAGAAATATTCTGTTTTAGATGTGGAAATGTATACGTTCTGTGTTTAGTATAACAAATTCAAATAACAGTGTAGATTCTATTTATTCTATACTATTCCGTACTCTGCTATGAAGAATAAAGCATCAAGATTTGATGATCGGGTATGATAAAGGGGCTTATTGAAGAGAGGGCAGGTGGAGCCCACGGGGCCAATGAGCTGGGATGGAAATGCAGGCATCTGGACTCTTCCCTCCATGCTATGAGGAAGAGCTGTTACCTGATCCAAGTACAGATCAAAGTGGCCCAGAACACAAGGGGGGAGCCAGACTAGGCTGTCATGACTGCCTTCATGAAACGGGGCCTGGAACAGCCGTTAGCCGCTTACGTCACAGCGCGGTCAGTGCTGCCGTAGGGGGCTGCAATCAAGATGGAAGGTGTCAGCGGTGTTAAAACAAACATCCCTGCTCCAACTTGAGAGCAAAGTCTATAAATAGTAGATCTGGACATGGCTCACACCAGACTCTTGTGTAATTATTTGTCTTCACAGGATATGCCTGGCACAAAGGGCTAAGAAATCTGGAACGGTGCCCGACATGTACAAAGTACTCAATAATGCTTCTTGCATTGAACAGACCTGTGTCCTCTGCCTGGGACACTTTTCTGACTGGAACTAGATGTTACCATTTATTGGGTCCTACCAACTGCCTGGCCCTGTACTAGGCACTTTATATAGAGATCATCTCATTCATCTGGCAAATTCTTGCCCATCCTTCAAGATGTAGCTCAAATGTCACCTATTCTGTTAAACCTTCTTGACTCCCTGAGGCGGAGTCCTCTGTGCTTTTGCACTGACAGCTCTTTGCTCAATCTTCAGAAGAGCACTTACCACCTTCTACTTTAACATATCTGTTTACAAGTTTGTCTTCCCCACTGGAATGTGAGGTCATCAGGGGCATCGTGTCTTTATTACCTTTTTTTGTTACTGGTACTTAGCACAGCATCTGATGAAATTAATTTTCAAAACTCGCTTGCAACTCTGCTGACTAAATAATGTCATGCTGAATATATTTATTTTTTAAAAATGACATCCTTCTACACATAGAGCCAGCTAATATTTTTATATAACTGAGGAAGGACAACTTTTTATATAACTGAGGAAGAATGAATTCTGAATCACAGAATTTAAAATGGTTAAGAGGTCTGAGGCCTATCTGCACACACCAGCTGTGAGAATCAGCACCTTCCTGTGAGAATCAGCACCTCACAGGAAGTGCCTGATATGCTTCCACTAGCACCTTCCTTGGGACCATATTAGTGTTCTCAGGATATCTATAGTACCTGGTAACTGTCTTCTGGCAGGACCTATGGGCTGCAACAAAGAAAGAGAAACATGAGAGGATTTATACATAAACACACTAACACATACACACCCCTCATTTTTCATTAAAGCATTATCACCTGAAATCTTAAACTCTAGTTATAAAATGGAGAAATAACATTTGCCTTATAGATGTAGTGAGGATTAATGAAATAATGTATATGAAGTATCTGATCCAGTGACTAATTTATTGCTAGCTAAAAAAAGTGGTAGCTATTTTATTATCCCTCAACCAAGAAATAGTCTATTAACCTTCCAGCTTTCTGACTCCTTTATTGCCATTGAACAGTGTGGAGCTGGGAACTTATCAAGAAAAATTCCTCAAGTCCCAGATGCTTGACATGAGCAAGTGGTTGAATGATGGTGCCATGTAGTGAAATGGAGAGGACTGGGTGGGGAGGAGAGTATTGGTAACTGGGCATGTTAAATTGGAAATTCATATTAACTATCCAAAAGGGATGTAACAGACTGTTGAATATGAGTCTGGAGCAAACATCAGCAAATATTTAATATTAAAGTCATAGGATTAGATGAAATATCTATGGAGAAAGCATACATATATTAAATGTAACTTTTCTTTTTTTCATAGTTATAAAATCTGTTCTAAATTTTGCTTTTTCTACTTAGTATATTATATTCATCTTTCTATGTCAGTACATACACATAGATTTGCCTGGATATACTATAATTTATTTAATTTATTTCTAATTATTGGACATGTAGGGTATTTTCAACTTTTCAATATTATACACTCTACAAATATTTTTGAGAGTTTGTGCAGGTTGATCTAAGGGGAAAATCCTAGAAAACAGAATTGCTGGGTCAAAGGGTATGGCACATTTAAAAATTTTGAAAGAGAATGCCAAAATGCCCTATAAAGTGGATAAAAATTAAATTTTACACTCCCACCAAAAGGGAAAGAGGGGGTTATTTTCCAATGCCATTCTAGCACTTGAATGAGAAATGGTATTTCACTGATATTTTAATGTTATTCTTACTTATGAGTGGGGCTGAACATCTTTTCATGGGTTTATTTGAAATTTGTATTTCTTTTTTGTCATTTTTCTAATGGGTTGTTAACTTTTTTCTTATTCTTTTTTTTTTTTTTTTTTTTTTGGCGGTACGCGGGCCTCTCACTGTTGTGGCCTCTCCCGTTGCGGAGCACAGGCTCCGGACGCGCAGGCTCAGTGGCCATGGCTCACAGGCCCAGCCGCTCCATGGCATGTGGGATCTTCCCGGACTGGGGCACGAACCCGTGTCCCCTGCATCGGCAGGCGGACTCTCAACCACTGTGCCACCAGGGAAGCCCTTTTTTCTTATTCTTGAGGGCAACTGAAGGTAAGAGAAATTTAGCCTTCTTCCCCTCATAAGTGTTTCATTTCCCCCTCTTTGTAATGTTTGTCTTCCAAGGGGACTTCTATATCAGGCCACATTTGTTATCTGGTACTGTACTTGCCTTCCTGCTGTAAACAATTAGAAAACAGGATAAAATATACAAAACAACTCTTTCAGAAACTGGACACAGACAGAATAAGACTGTGATCCCTAAGAGAAGGGAAACAAATGAATGATCCATAAAACTGCCCTGGAGGCACATTTTGGATCACAATGCAGAGAAGTGAAGCTAAGCCAAGTACAATATTCTTGCTAAGTTGGGGAAATAGAGATCAGAAATAGGGGAGGTGAAGGACGCTGGATGTTGTGGGGTGGGGTGCTGGAGAGGATGGAGCTAGTCAAGGGAAGACTCCAGAAATCTGCACAGGGTTCCCTTGAATCTGAAACAGGCTGCAAATAAATAGAGTTAAACTTTATGGACCAGGCAAAGAACAACCAGGGAACTGTAAGTTAAACACTTCTTCAAGGTCACAAAGGGCTCCAAGTTCTGACCAGCCAGAGTAGAAGACTTGTTGAGTATCCAGGGCATTAAATGACTTCAAATAGGTCATATGTTCCTAATTAGATTAAACTAGGCCTGGACTAAAGGCTACTGTAGACCCACCCTAGCAAACTTGAAAGTCAGCCTCAAAAACATCAAGCTGATCTACAGGTAACTTACCTGCTTGTCTAAACCAACTTCAACATTCATTAAAGAAAGACAATGATATTTAGACACTCTATAACATAGCATTTACAATTCCCTACATCCAATAAAAAATTAGCAGACATACAAATGTGCATGAAAATGTGACTCAAAATGAGGAGAAAAAAACAGTCAATATAATAGACACACAAAAAAAGACATGGATGATGGAATTTGGAGATAAGGATTTTAAAAGTCATTATAAATATGCTCAAAGTTTTAAAAGAAAACATGAACATAATAAGGAAAGAAATGGAAGATAGAAAAAAGAACCAAATGAATTTCCTAGGGATGAAATACAATATCTGAAATGAAAATGTCATTTGAGGAGATTAATAGATGATTAGACACTGCAGAAAAAAAACATCAATGATCCAGAAAGATAGGAAATAGCTGTCAAAACTGAGGCATACAGAGAAAAAGAGAGTGAAAAATATATTAACAGAGCCTCTGTGACCTGTGGGACAACATCAAATTGTCTAATTAATATATGTGCAATTATAGTCCTAGAAAAGAATAGGGAAGAAAAAATATATGAGTAATAATGGTTAGACTTTTTCCAAAATTGAAGAAAGCTCTAAACCCCCAAATCCAGAAAAGCCAATGAACCACAAGCAGAATTAACAGAAAGAAAACCACATCAAGGCACACCATATTAAAACTGCTGAGAGGGCTTCCATGGTGGCGCAGTGGTTGAGAGTCTGCCTGCCAATGCAGGGGACACGGGTTTGTGCCCCGGTCTGGGAGGATCCCACATGCTGCGGAGCGGCTGGGCCCATGGGCCATGGCCACTGGGCCTGCGCATCTGGAGCCTGTGCTCCACAGCGGGAGAGGCCATAGCGGTGAGAGGCCCGCGTACCGCAAAAAAAAAAAAAAAAAAAAAAAAACCTGCTGAGAACCAATGATAAAGAAAAAGTCTTAAAAGCAGTCAAAGAAAAAGACATACTACATACAAGAACAATGATAAATATTACCACTGATGTCTCATCAGAAACAATGCAATGTAGAGGACAATAAAAGGACATCTTTAAAATACTTGAAGGAAAATAATGGTAACAGAGAATTTTACACCCAGTGAAAATATCCCTCAAAAATAAAAGTGAAAAATGTCTTTTTTTCAGACAAAAAACCCCTGAAAGACTGTTTCACCAACAGTCCTGAAGTAAAACAAATGTTCAAAAAATGTTTTCACACTGAAGGAAAATGACTTCATACAGAAACTTCAATCTACACCAGTCGTTCTCAACTGTTGACAGTTTTGTCCCCTGGGTAACATCTGCCAATGTCTGGAGACATTTTTGGTTAGCACGACTTGGGGGAGAGTTATTATTGGCATCTAATAAGTAGAGCCAGGGATGCTGCTAAACATCTTACAATGCACAGGACAGCCACCCACAGCAAAGAATTATCCAGCCCAAAGTGTTCATAGTGCTGAGTGTGAGAAATCCTGGTCTACACAAGGTAATGAAGAGTGCTGGAATTAATAAATATATGCATAGACATAAAGACTTTTTAAATAAAGTTAATTGTTAAAGGTAAAAATAGTTAACAATGTATTAGGGAATATATAACACGGGTAGAGGTAAAATGTATGACAGCAACTACACAACTGGATGGGACAGGAGAAATGGAAGTACATTGTTATGAGGTTCTTACATTATACATTAAGCAGTAAAATATAATTAATTGGAAGGTAGACTGTGATAAGTTAAAGATGCATATTATAACTCTAGAGCAACCACTACATAAATGAAACAATCAGGCATAGTGAATAAATCACTAAAAAATACTCAGTATGAAAGAAGATGGAAAAAGAAGAAAAATGGAACAAAGAACAGGTGTGACAAATAGAAAACAAATAGCAACGTGCTAGACTTAAACCAAGTCATATTGATAGCTGCATTAAATGTAAATAATCTAAATATTCCCAATAGAAGGCTAAGGTTGCAAGATTAGATTTAAAAAGCAAGACCAAATTATATCTGGTCTATAAGAAACCCACTTTATTTTTGTAACATTTTTCTTTTTCTTTTCTTTTTGGCTGCACCACATGGCTTACAGGATTTCAGTTCCCTGACCAGGGATTGAACCCAGGCCATGGCAGTGAAAGTACCAAATCCTAACCACTAGACCACCAGGGAACTCCCAAGAAACCCACTTTAAAAATAAAGATACAGATAGGTTGAAAGTAAATGGATGGGAAAAGACACACCATGCAAACACTGATCCTAAGAAACCTGGAGTGGCTATATTAATACCAGGCAAAGCAGATTTCAGGACAGGGAATATTACCAGATATAAAGAGGGACATTTCATAACCACAAAATAAGTCAATTTAATTAATCACAAAAGCATAACAATTGTAGATATGTATTTCATCCAATTACAGAGCTTCGAAATACATGAAGCAAAAATTGACAGAACTTCAACACTCCTCTCCTAGTAATTGATAGAATAAGTAGATAGAAAATAAGTAAGGTTATACATAACTTAAACAACCCTACTTGACCTAATTGACACCTTGAACCCTATACTCAACAACAGCAGAATACACATTCTTTTCAAGTGCTCCTGAAACATTCATTCAGATAGACCATCTGCTGGGCCATAAAACCAGCTTCAAAGAATGAAAAAGGATTGCAATCATACAGAGTATGTTCTCTGACTAGAATAGAATTAAACTAGAAATCAGTAACAAAAATATATTTAGAAAATCTCCAAATATTTGGAAACTGAACAACATACTTGTAAATAATCAAGAGGTCAAAGAAATAATCACAAGAAAAATTGGAAAATATTTTGTATTGTGCATGACTTTGTTTGATGTTTTCTTTGCCATGCTGAAATTTAAACTTTTATCTGGGCACATTTACCAAGCTACAGTAGAAAAGATTAATAAATAGGCCTAGTTAATTTTAAATTTCATCATGGCAAAGAAAACCTCAAACTAATTCATGGACCTATACATCCTTGGACTATATGATATCCAGTCCAAAATTTACATTATGGTATTTAAAAGACACTCACGGGCTTCCCTGGTGGCGCAGTGGTTGAGAGTCCACCTGCCGAGGGAGGGGACAAGGGTTTGTGCCCCGGTCCGGGAAGATCCCATATATCGTGGAGCAGCTGGGCCCGTGAGCCATGGCCACTGAGCCTGCGCGTCCGGAGCCTGTGCTCCGCAACAGGGGAGGCCACAACAGTGAGAGGCCCGCGTACTGCAAATAAATAAATTAAAAAAACAAAAAACAAAAAAAAACCACTCACATTTTACTCTCATACTGTTTCATTTTTGAGATTTAAATTTTTGATGAATATGAAATTGTTCCTATCTTCATGGAGATTACAATCTAGTGGCCAGGGGTCTATGTAGCTAGATCTGTCCCAATGCCAATACATAATCCATCTATTTAATGGCCTAACTTAAAATGACACTTTTATCACTTAAGTAGTTTTCTTACATGCTTGTGTGTATTTCTCATTCTTTTTTTTCTGTTTCACTTCTCTTTTTATTCTTCTATAAATACCGTGCTATTTTAAATTCCCAGTCCTTAAAATGTTTTCATATCCATTAGTGCTAATTCCATCTCATTCCTCTTTCTTATCAACATTTACCTAGCTATTCTGAAATATTTGTTACATTTATAAATTAACTGATGTTTTAATTGGAAATTACTTTGCATTTATAGACTAAAGAGAACAACATTTATACATCATTGAGCCTTCCTATTCAAGAATAGGGTACATCTTTCCATTTATTATTTGAGTTTTAATATTTTCTTAATATGGAGCAGTGGTTTTTTACCCTGGATGTACATTATAATCACTTAGACAGTTTAAAAAAATACAGATGTTTAGGTCCCATCAGCAAAAGGCCTAACTAGTTTGGTGTAGAGCACAGGAGTTGTGTATTAAGAGCTTAACCCCAGTCAGGGTTAAGAACTAGCAAGGTAGGGCCTGCATACTTCTGGCTGAGTTCTCTCCTTGGGTGTTTTCACTTGCTTTGGCTTAGTTTTGGCTGTTATTTTGAATGGCATCTTTTTTGTTCATTATATTTTCTAACTGATTACTTTTTGTATAAAGAAAATCTATGATTTCAGACTGCATTAGTTTTTTAATATACCACCTTACTGAATTTAATATACATATTTTTGTCAATTATTTATATTTTATAGGCATTAAATTATACCACCTGCAAAAATAATGACAACTTTGCCTTTTCTTGTCCTATATGTATGCCTTATTCCATTATCTTGTGTATTTGTGTTGGCTAATAATTCCAGAAAAGCAACAAGTAATAGTTATGGCTGAGGGTATCTTTAACATACTTCTGATTTTAATGAGAATATGCACAGTGTTTCATCATTAGCATTAATGCTGGTTTATCACTTCAAGAAAATATCCATCTACTAGTATTTTACTGAAAGTTTTTTAATAAGGAATGGTCCTAATTAAATGACTCCTATTTAAACTCTATCAAGGGCTTTACAGGAATAAATTAAGATGATCTTGTCTTTTCCCCCTCTTTCTAAATACCTAATAATATGTTGAAAGAGATTTCAGATATTGAACCTTGTTTGCACTGCTGGAATGACTGGGCTTCATTACAGTATATTGTTCTTTCAATGTACTGCAGAATTCTACTTGCTAATATTTAATTTAAAAATTTGTGTCAGTTTTCTTTTCTTGCTTTCATAGCCAGGTGTTAGCATCTGTATTATGGTAGCTTAAATTTTTTGGTAAGCTTTCTGAATTTATTTTTACTCTTTAATTTACTAAAATTCTAGAACAGTGGCTTTCAGGGTATTTTTATTGTGACCCAGAGTAAGAAATGCATCTTTAAAAGGAGATCTGGCATAAACACATGCACTGTAACAAAAGTTTCAAATAGTAATACTTGCTCTATGAGTATGCACTCTATACTATTCTATTTCAGTAAAAAAATGCCTATCTCAAAACACTATTTTGAAAAATACTGTATGTCATTTGAAGAATCATCTATAAACTGGTGCTTTTCAGAGAGTGGCTCTCTGGTAATTATTCCATTTTCTTCCTTGTTTGTGTTTTTTTCTAGACAATCTATATATTAATTTCACACAGGTCTTCAAATTTATTTGCATAATAATTTTGCAGTATACTCTTTTAATTCTTTAATTCTCTCACAGAGTCTGTATATCATTTCTCTTTCTCCTTTCTGATTTAGAATATTTCTGCCTTCTTTGGAATTTCTAATATTGACTGGCTTAGCTAGTGTATTGGGGGTTTTTTTTTTTTTTCTCCTTAAGGAAACAGGCTATAGGTTCATATTATCAGTTCTACTGCTTTGCTGTTTCTGATTTTACCTTTTTATTTCTCTTCTGCTTTTTAAGGTTTAATCTGCAGTCTGTTTTGTAGTTCGTTTTCTACTTTTTTGAGTTAAATACTATGTTATTTTTCTTCTTTCTTGTGTTCATGTTTGAAACCAAGACTATCTGAACACAGCGGTCATATTCTACAGGTTTTGGTGTGTAATGTTTTAATTATTATTTTGAACACATTCTGTAATACCAGTTTTATTTCCTCTTTATACCAAAGGTTGTTTTAAATAGTTTTCATATTTCCAAGTAGTGGAGAAGTTCATTTTTATTTTGGTCATTCATTTTTTGTTAAATTTCATGGTTTTCAGAAAATGTGGTCTGGATTATTTCTAATTTTTGGAATTAATTGAGGGGTGTGTGTGTGTGTGTGTGTATATGCAGGCCAATGTATAGTCAATTTGGTAAATGTTTCATGAGCTTTAAAACATAAGATTCATTTTCAGTTAACAGGATATCTATTTCATCTATTTCATCAACCTCACTGACTTCACTGTTCCAATACATCCTTACCAATTTTTGACAGCTTGATTCATGAAGTGAATTAAATTAGGCCACTCCTATTTTGTTTCTGATCATCTTTCTTATAGTTCTGAAGTTTTTCTTCATGTATTTTTAGTATAATATTATTCAGTGCTTTAAGATTTACGAAAGGTATATCCTTTCCATAGACCCTTTACCATCATAACATTTCCTCCTTCATCTTGTATTATACGTTCTGCCTTAAATGTCATCCTGTCTGACTAATATCATGACCCCAGCTTTCTTTTTGTTAGCATTTGCTTGGCAGACCTCTTCACACTTTGTTCTCTCTAGTTTTCTAGTCATTTTGCTTTAGATCTTCCTCTGTGTACATCATATATACCCATCCCTCCCTTTACAAAAGTTAAATTTATAAATTTTCAATTTAAAAAATATATCTAATACAAATCAGTATTAATGATATGAATATTGTTAGGCACTGCTGGTATTGTTGTTATTAGATGTTGATAAGGATTTTAATATTTAGTATTTATTAAGCGCTTACTTGGCACCAGGCACTGTTCTTGGGACTTTACACTATTATCTCACGTAGTCCTCACAACCTAACATTTCCGTTTTGCAGATGAGGAAATGAAGGTTTCCTAATTTGTCCAAAGTCAGAGAGCGCATAGTTACTGGCTGGCAAATGTGTTTATTTATTCATAGGTTTTGGAGAGGGGAGGTTTTATAATCTTGTTTCCAGTCTCCTATATATTCTCCACTTTGTCAGTAAGTATCCCATGTACCTACCATTCCAGCTACACCCAAGAAACGGTTGGTTTGGCCCTTAGTCCATACTCTATTCCATAACTTTGCAATTGCTCAAGTGCTGTTTATAACTATTACCCACTCCTCTCTAGGGGTAGGGCAATGTTGTACATAAATATACTCAGCGCCTACCTACAACCAAACAGTGAGTGTTAAATAAATATTTGATGAAATGAAATTCTAAGCAGAGTCTTTACCACATTTTATAAAGTATTTAAATTTCACCTGTTCTCCAAACTTATGGATAACAAGGGGGGAAAGCAGCGCGGAGGGGGGCGGGGGGGCGGGAATCGGGAGATTGGGATTGACATATATACACTAATATGTATAAAACTGATAACTAATAAGAACCTGCTGTATAGCACAGGGAACTCCACTTCGCTGTACAGTACAAACTAACACAACACTGTAAAACAACTACACCCCAATATAAATAAATAAATAAATAAATTTCACCTGTTCTCTCATTGGATTTCTCCTCTGAGTCCAAGTGAAGATGGAAAATATTAGATTTATTCATATTTAAAATTAAGGTAGAGGGCTTCCTTGGTGGCGCAGTGGTTGAGAGTCCGCCTGCCGATGCAGGGGACACGGGTTCGTGCCCTGGTCCGGGAGGATCCCACATGCTGCAGAGCAGCTGGGCCCGGGAGCCATGGCCACTGAGCCTGCACGTCCGGAGCCTGTGCTCCGCAACAGGAGGGGCCACAACAGTGAGAGGCCCGCATACCGCAAAAAAAAAAATAAAAATAAATAAAATAAAATAAAATTAAGGTAGAATATTTGATTGTATTACAGTGGATTTAAATTCATGGTATCATGTAAAAATGTCCAATATTTAACACAGATTTTGAGTCTTAATAATAGTAATGCCTTACTTATAGATTTTATCAGTAAATTCTGGGATGTTATAAAAAAAAAGAGGGAAGATATATAAAACTGAATTCAAGGTTTAACCTGAAGTCCCTTAGAAAAATTGATAGTACAGGTGATGCAGTTCTTAGAGTTCCCAGCAGGGGCCAGAATGTTCATGTTTATGGACATTCACATTAAATGACAATGTTTTTACTGTAATTCAAGATTGTATCTATTTTTAAACCAATAAGAAAGTCAGATAGAACTTTTTATAGATAAAATTACTAAAAGCTTCTGACTTATTAATTTAAAAATTCAAGAATGTAAATATATAATTCAAAATAGCAAAAAATGAGTTTGACAGAAGTAGTAATGTTCTGTAACAAAAGGCTAACCCCTAATATCTGAGCAAATGGGTATACAAAGTACTTTTAGTCAGTAGACACTAAAACCCCTACACTAATTGCCAAACTCAGGTCACTGGGTCTTTCAGTTGCCAAGCCAGACTATGGACTGGGTCCAAGAACAAAGGGCACCACTATGGCGTTGACCCAGGAAATTGGGCACTGACCTTATTTGTTAATTTTAGAATATTAAAAAAATTCCTAACTCAATATAAAAGAAGTACTGGTGCTTCCAAAGTATTTCAATGCAAATTGCCTTTGTGAATCAAATAAATTGTTTTTAATTTAATTCTAATTTAAGTCATATAACCTTTCTCTGGACCTCAGTTTCTCCATCTGTTCAGGAGTACATTAGATATGATAATCTACTAAAATTCAATTTTTCCTTAGACAAAAAGCATCTTTTTTTTCTTGTCTCTAGTTCTTGGCATAGTCTCTATCACAAACCAGGTGCTCAGTAAATGTTTAATGAACAAATAAATGAATAAATAAACAAATGAATAAATTTTTAGAGAGGTCTTTCTAGGAATTTACAAAAGAATTTGGAAACAGAATGCCTCTGAAAGCCAATCTTCTGCGAATTATGAAAAACAATGCTTTAGGCAATTCCAAGGAAATGAGAAAACATTTTCTGAATACTCTTGAAAAGAACTGAATTCTTTCATGGCTATCACTATTTCCAAGTCACTAACTGAGTAAAGAGGGAGTTAATATTTTAAAAGTGTTTTAAGACTTTAAATTTAAAATCTAAATCTAAAAAAAATTTTTATGTGCAGAAACATACTCTGTATTGAGTCAATGGTTTCCAAAGTTCCCCCAGAACAAAACCCTGAAAATTGCAAGATTTTCTCTCAGGGAGTGGTTGTTTGTTGGAAGTCTTATCTTAATAATAAGGGAGGGGGCCTCCCTGGTGGCGCAGTGGTTGGGAGTCCGCCTGCCGATGCGGGGGATACGGGTTCGTGCCCCGGTCTGGGGGGATCCCATATGCCGCGGAGCGGCTGGGCCCGTGAGCCATGGCCGCTGGGCCTGCGCGTCCGGAGCCTGTGCTCCGCAACGGGAGAGGCCACAACAGTGAGAGGCCCACATACCGCAAAAAGAAAAGAAAAAAGAAAAAAAAATAATAAGGGAGGGTAAAGATTTCAAAACTAAAGGTGTAATTGTGCCAATTCAATCTATATTGTCATCTGCTCCAGAAACCATGTGCTTGTTCTAAGATAAACAAAACCATCATGAAGGAAATCAGTCATCAAAAATAATGAAAATGAACTTCTTTTATTCAGTTTCTCATTTATAAATTTTTAAAATTTTACTTCATTAAACTTGGGGACAAATGTATAACTGCAGGCAGAAGTTTCTGTGCCTTCTTAATCCAGAGAGGTGGGCAATGGTGTGGAAGTTTAGACCAAAAGTGAGCATGTAGGTGTAGCAAATTTGAGAGCCCAATTAGAGACTGTTATATATTATATCAGGGAATCTGAGACATCCCTGCATGCTATCTCACTGCATGTACATTCAACAAAAACAAAAATAAAATTCAAGTCCAGTAAAAGGGGCTAAAATGAGTGAATCACGGACTTTTTCCAGACACCAGCCACTGCCTTTGGGCAAAGGACTTAAGTAGCTATGCTTGCTTGCTATTAATAGAATAAAGAAATTATGTGAGTCAGGTCCTCAAAACTTGAATAATATAAAGATTCATTCTCAAGGAAAAACAATTTTTTCGAGAACTCTCATAGATAAAAGTCAACCCCTATCACTTTAGATGACACTTGAAGCCAACTTGATTATAGTAAAAAAACTCAATTGTAAACACTTTTTAAAATAGCACTGTAGACATTGTATTTGTAGACACTGTATAAAATGAAGACATCAAAGATGTAAGGTGGTTATCTGGATGATACAGAATATACATCAAAAACTAGGTTTTTTAAATGATACAAATGAACCTATTTACAAAACAGAAATAGAGTCACAGATGCAGAAAACAAACTTATGGTTATCAAGGGGGAAAGGGGGGGAGGGATAAACTGGGAGATTTGGATTGACATATACACACTACTATATATAAAATAGATAACTAATAAGGACCTACTGTATAGCACAGGGAACTCTACTCAATACTCTGTAATGACCTATACAGGAACAGAATCTAAAAAAGAGTGGATATATGTATATGTATAACTGATTTACTTTGCTGTACAGCAGAAACTAACACAACATTGTAAGTCAACTATACTCCAATAAAAATTAATTTTAAAAACTAAGTATATATTTTGAAATTACTTATGGAACTCATAGACACCCCTGGGAAGCTAAGGAACTGAAAGAGCATTCTGGGAACTAGGTTGATTTCTGGCCCACCTGGGTTGGCTATTCAAGGAGCTATGCCTTGGGGTAAACTGAGGCAATAAACTCTATCCCAGTTTCAGGGGAAAATGACTTCCTGCTGGTATAAGGAGAAAGCAGGGAGAGAAGGAGTACTTTACAACAAAGAATATGGATAAGGAGGAGACTGTAACACGTATTATCAGTTCACAGTCTCCCTACCGGGTCAAGGCCAAGAAGATTGTTCAGCCTTTGCCTTGCCTACACACACACACACACACACACACACACACACACACACACACACACACACACACACACACTACCCTTTTGAGATTTCGTTTCTGCTCTCTGGCTGCTTTTGACTCAATTTGAACTAAATAGAGCCTGTGTTGGGTAAGGGCTCTGGGAGTCTTAAATAGTGGTGTTACAGCAAGCATGGTCACTCCCTAGCAAGGTCTTGTTAATAGCTACACAGTGTCTTTGCATAATCACAGGTCATTGAATGCAAAAGTTCCAGTGGAATGTTTGAGTGTTCAGTGCACTAGCACAGAACTGCTAGAGGTGGCAAGGACACAGAGGGACCTCCGAGTACTGGTATTCTCTAAGAGGGCGAGTAAGAGGGAACCCAATAGAAATGTTATGAACCACAGAGCAAACCGATAACACAACAAGAGCCATTTAGAAAGTCTATAAATATAAACATAACAATATATTATGAATATAAAACTATACCTACTGAAAAATTAGAAAGTTGAACTTTCTTGTATTTAAGGAGACATTCATTCATTTATTGGTTCAGTTATCAGTAAACACATTTGAGAATTGTAATAATCTATATAATTAACACTAAGTCTTTTGAGTCTAGTCTCTTTTTTCAATGGAAAAAAGAGGAAGCAAAATTATAACTTAATTTTTATTCTTTGTATTTCAAATGTATAACGAATAAACTAGAGTACCCACTTTGGAAAGGAAGGAGGGGAGAAAGCACATGTTGAAGCTTTCCTGAATGAATACTACCTCTAAAGGACAATGGAATGCAAACGTCTTGTTAACTGGGACATTATTGTGACACACTGCCATAATATGAATGTATCACCTCAGGACTGACCTGAAAACCAACTAAAGAAACCCCTCAAGACCAGATTGCAGCCTACCCGCTAGAACTGACAAATGTTGTGCAAATGTCCTCTAGAGAACCTACAAGTTAGTAGTTGGTGATTATAAAACAATAAAATTTATATTTCTGCTCTTGGCAATAATTATGTATCAGTAAATAAATACACAGTGTCTAAAAATAACCATGTTTGAGGTCTCATTAAAAGTACAACTATATTGGGCTTCCCTGGTGGTGCAGTGGTTGAGACTCTGCCTGCCAATGCAGAGGATACGGGTTCGAGCCCTGGTCTGGGAAGGTCCCACATGACGCGGAGCAACTAGGCCCGTGAGCCACACTACTGAGCCTGCGCGTCTGGAGCTTGTGCTCTGCAACAAGAGAGGCCGTGACAGTGAGAGGCCCGCGCACCACGATGAAGAGTGGCCCCCGCTCCGCCGCAACTAGAGAAAGCCCTCGCACAGAAACATAGACCCAACTCAGCCATAAATAAATAATCGTTTGATTGGCATGAGATTTATTAAAAAAAAAAAAAAAAAAAGTACAACTATAGGGTTTCCCTGGTGGCGCAGTGGTTGAAAGTCCGCCTGCCGATGCAGGGGACACGGGTTCGTGCCCCGGTCCGGGAGGATCCCACATGCCACGGAGCGGCTGGGCCCATGAGCCATGGCCGCTGAGCCTGCGCATCCGGAGCCTGTGCTTCACAACGGGAGAGGCCACAGCAGTGAGAGGCCCGCGTACAGCAAAAAAAAAGTACAACTATAGATATTAAGATGAGAGGACTTCAAGTTAGAGGGGAAAAAATTCAATTGAAGCAGTATAAAATGTATTACTTTGGGGGAAAGTGTGGTCTGGGGATCCCTGGAGTGAAGACCCTTTCAGAGAGTCTGTGGAGTAAAAACTATTTTCATAACAATGCTAATATTTTCTTGCTACTCTCATTTTTTCTTATATACATAGTGGGGTTTTTCCGGAGGCTCCATGATATGTGACGACATCATCACTTTGTCAGCAAATAGAATATATGCTTGCGTATGTCTATATTCTAACATTTCTCATTTTTAATTTATAATACGTTAAATATTGATAGATATGACCCACACAAACAAAAGCTTTTGAGGATCCTAAATAACTTTTCAGAGTAAAGGAATCTTGAGACCAAGAAGTCTGAGAACTACTGTTTTAGGTGATACACCTCAAGTTAAATGGCACAGCTCATCAAATTTCTTCCTGTTTTATATTGAAGAGACTAGACTGTAGGCTTCACGAAGACAGTGACTGTTTCTGTCTGGCTCACTGTTTTCTCCTCAGAATCTAGCATGGTACCAGGCACATAATAGGCATTAGAATATTTCATAAAATAATAAATGAATTAATACAGTTACTATTCAAACAGCACAGGGGTTAGGAGTGCCAACTGGTCTTCCAGTTGAAAATCTGCATATAACTTTACAGTCAGCCCTCCGTATCCAAGGTTCTTGCATCTGAGGATTCAACCAACTACAGATGGTGTAGTACCGTAGTACACATTTAGTGAAAAATGTGCATATAAGTGGACCCTCTCAGCTCAAACCCGTGTTGTCCAAGGGTCCACAGTACGTACATACATGCATACATGCATTCATAAATGAAGGCTTTGCCAAATGACTTATTCAAGGTCACATAAAATGTCAGCAACAAACCCAGAACTATATTCCAGATCTCCTGTCTGCTACTCCTATACTGTTACTCCCTGGCTCAACGATACTTTTGTTTTTGTTCATTTTTGTTCTGTAATCTATTGAAAGCATGGATAATCAGGTACTGCCACTGTGAGATGACTACCTTTCTCATGCTGTTACGTGAGTTGAGCAGTGTACAATTTTTTTCTGGCCTTAAGCATAATCAGAACAGTGTGATACCAAAGGGCTATCATCACAAGGAAGTGGCAAAAGTGATCAGATAAAATACAACTTTCTGTTTTTTTCCCCACAGCAGAGTTGAATTTTTTATGATTCATTCTTATTCTAATTCCTAGTCTCCTCCTTTCTTTGGCCACATCATTAAACTTCTGGCAAGCTTTTACGTGAATGCACTCAGTAGTTCCCAGACTGCAAAAACCATAAATGTTTTTTGGGAAATATGCCTTATACTCTCAAAGTTGTTTTGAAATGTCCCCCCCGGTATTTGTAAGAGAGAAGAGACAAGTTTGCTTCCTACCTTACTTATGGTTACAGAAATGTAAAGGCCCACCCAGTACACAGAAGCACAGTGGGAAAGAAAAATACAAGGCTTGTGAAGAGGTGAACTGGCCACCTAAATTGACTCCCATGAGAAACTGCTTTCAAAGATGGCAAACCTAAGACAAAGCCAATAAGCTGGTCGACCGTGCCCTCCCATCAACTAGAAGGAATTCTCTACTCACTCATCCGAATGACACAGTCCTGTCTTCATGAAAGCAGCCAAAGCCAGGCCTCCAGCAGTCAGACCACAGTGAAGCTTCCTACTGCTGGTGCACCTTCCTGCTCTGGGGCCTTGGGAAGGTTGTTGTCACTGACACTGCAGAAGGAATATAGGTTCCTGAAACATCTTGAGGACCTCTTAGCTCATTCATTACTGACGTCTAGAGGCACTGATTGAATATAGTTGATTCTCAATATTCATAGTAGTTATGTTCTATCAAGTCACTGCCAACACTGAATGAGTGATTACTGAGCCACTGCTCCAGGGGAAACACAAGGTTACATCCTGTCAGCATCTGGTCACATTTTCGTCAACCAGTCGATATATAACCTTGCTTTATGTGCATTTCTGTTTTAAAATATCTTATTTAGGGCTCCCCTGGTGGCGCAGTGGTTGAGAGTCCGCCTGCCGATGCAGGGGACACGGGTTCGTGCCCCGGTCCGGGAGGATCCCATGTGCCGCGGAGCGGCTGGGCCCGTGAGCCATGGCCGCTGAGCCTGCACGTCCGGAGCCTGTGCTTCGCAACGGGAGAGGCCACAACAGTGAGAGGCCCACGTACCGAAAAAAAAAAAAAATAAAATAAAAATAAAATAAAATCTTATTTAATATATATTGCTGATTCATTAACATTGGATTCACAGCCAAAAGCCCTATAACTGAAGCCTGAACAAAGCTTACATAACACACATATTTTTCCATAAGGAATTTTTTTCCCTAAGTTCTATCACAACCTTCTTTTTCAAAAATTGTGGTAAAACATACATAACAAAATTGACTATTTAACCACTTTTAACTGTACAGTTCAGTGGCATTAAGTACATTTACACTGTTGTGCTACCATGAGCAACATCCATCTCCAGAAGTTTTTTATCTTCCCAATTGAAAACTCTATCTACTGAGCAGTGGCTTTCCCCCATCGCACCCCACCCCTCCTCCAGCCCCTGGCAACCACCATTCTATTTACTTTTCATCACAGCCTCCCTGTGCCTAGGAGCACAGCACTTCAGCACTATGCCTGGGGGCCACTTTGAACAGCAGAATCACCCCCAAAACACCACGCAAAAATGTGAAAAAAAAATGGTGCTATATAGATTGCAAAAAGGGCACTTATTAAGCACTTATTAAGCATGAGGACTGAAACAAGGCAGATAATTAATTGCCTTGGTTGACCTGAACTGGGATCCTGTGTGTTGGAAGCCTCAAATTTTTCGCTGCTCTGTGCATGTGCGTGAATGACTATAAAAGCGCTATGAGTATTGATTACGGAGTAAAAAATAAGTTTCAGCAATGAGACAATTTGCAAACATGGAATCCGTGAGTAATGAGCAACGACCATGTGGAAATGACGACCTTTGTTTCCAGGTAGTAAGAATAAACAGCTGAAATGTGCCTTGTGATAGGGCTGCCTTAGAACATTTTACTAGAGAGCTAGCCTACGTGAATTGATAATTGGCAGCTACAAACTGAAGCAGTTCTAGTTCATGTGGAGGATAAATTTAAGCATAATCTCAAACCCCTCTGCATGAAGCAAAGACCAAGTACTCAAGTACTAGTTATCAATCACTTACTGTGTGACAGGCAGAATACTCAGCAATTTACATGTATTATTGAATTACATCCCCCCCAAAACTCTATGAGGAAACTGAAGGTTAGAGAAGTTAAGTATCTCATCCATTATTACATAGTTAGAAGTTGCAAAATTGAGATTTGAACTCAGGTCTATCTGACTGCAGAACCTGAGGTCTCAACTTCTATGCAATTCTAATAAGAGTTAAAAAAAAAGATTTGATTTACTCAGAAGTATATAGAAGCATATGTTACAATCACTATAACATTACAAAGATTTATATGCTGAAAAATAAATTTACCAAACAAATAAAACTTTATAAGCCTGATCTAATACTGCTCCACAGCAAACAATATCTGAAATCTTTCAGGGCATCTGGTTTGTGTCTGGTTTTCCTTAATCTTTAATGATGGGCAAATCTAATGCATTATGTAAGGCCATTTTTTTCTCAAGAGATGTAGATACCTCTTAAGAATTTGATGAAAATGCATTAACTTTTCAGGCTACTGAGTTGCATTTTAGTGCACTGAGGCAGTAAATTAGTGTACAATGTGCAAAAGTAGTGACCTAAAAAAATGAATATTTGATATGAACCACTGCATTCTCTTGGAAAAAAAAGTAATGGATTAACTCTCTCGGGAGTCCTTAGCTTCCCCAAGAGAAGTAGGAAGAATAAATCTCCTGTGGCCTGGAAACAGCTTCTGTTTCTCGCTGGCTATGTTTGTTGAGCTTTTTAATAGTTCATTTGATTAGATCTTGTGGCTCCCAAAGCTAAGGTTGAGAGTTTGATCCCTACAGAGGCCACTTAAATTTAGAGAACAAAAAGCTCTATTCTCTGCTCCCAGACCTTACCCCAAATCCCTGCCAGGTGTCTGCCCTCTGGTCAAATGAGAAACTGGCAAAGGGGTGCAAACCTAGCAGAGTATTGGGAAATAGAAAAATGGGCACCCTTTATTATGGTGCTCCTTTCATGTGTCCACAATATTTGGATATAATTTATAGAGAGTAGATACTACATTTTTTCTTTTACCACTGGAAATCTGAGGAAGACTTCATCACCAGTCATAAAATTCATTATCTTAAGCTTATTCTAAGTTATTCTAAGCTTATTCTAAGTTCAGATAGCTGACATGATCCTCTTGGTAATAAACAACAAAAAAACACATCCTCTGAGCAATATTAATCTGCAACTTTGGGACAGGAAATAATAGTAATCAGTCAAAAACTGAATACAATTTTCATATGAATAAAAGATATTAAATTATTTAAAAAGAATTCCATGAGAAGTTTAATATTAAAGTAAGTTTGATTTTCATTATGTGTTAAGAATTTATTCAGGAAAACAAGTTTCTCAAATTATAGCCGAAAATCTTTTACTAGTATCACTATATTAACTTTAACTTTAAAATTTAAATCAGTATTTCCCTAATTACACAGTACTAAAAATAATTTACTACAACACATAAAAACCCTTTTACTTCAAATCCTTGCCTAAATAATATAAAATCATTTTATTTTTTGAGGAAAAGACATTTCAAGTTTTTAAGTATGAAGTGTAAATTAAGATTTACTTATTTAAATTATAATTTTAAAGTTTCACATATAAAGATGAACAAGATCTAAGTGTAGTTTATATTATTGTTAACATAGATTTTAATTTTTCAAATGTCACATATATCTTTCATTATTTGTAGATTTATTTCTTTTATGAACTAGTCAAATGAATCAGCTCACCCTTGACTGTAACAAAATACTGTTTCGTGACTTGTGACAGACAGGGTTTTAACCTCTGACAGCGAGATTCATTGTGGAGCAAGAGCCAATCATAGATCCTGACGACGCTTGTCTCATCAAAGTTGGAATATAAAACGCCACTTGGAATACAGTATAAAAGATTCACTGGTGTGGCAAGTTGTCTCTCAGACTGTGCAGGCATTAACATTTTGCTTGGCATTACTCAAAAGCAAAAGAAAAGTAAAAGGAAGAAATAAGGACAAGGGAAAAGACTGTATTGATTTTAAAATCATGCAAAAACTGCAAATCTATGTTTATATTTACCTATTTATGCTGATTGTTGCTGGTCCAGTGGATCTGAATGAGAACAGCGAGCAAAAGGAAAATGTGGAAAAAGAGGGGCTGTGTAATGCATGTATGTGGAGACAAAACACTAAATCCTCAAGACTTGAAGCCATAAAGATCCAAATCCTCAGTAAACTTCGCCTGGAAACAGCTCCTAACATCAGCAAAGATGCTATAAGACAACTTTTGCCCAAAGCTCCTCCACTCCGGGAACTGATTGATCAGTACGATGTCCAGAGAGATGACAGCAGTGACGGCTCCTTGGAAGATGATGATTACCACGCTACGACGGAAACGGTCATTACCATGCCCACAGAGTGTGAGTAGTCCTATTAGTGTAGAGCAACACTTCTGCTGACTGTTGTTCTAGTGTTTATGAGAAACCGATCGATTTTCAGGCTCTTTGAACAAGCTGCTGGCTTGTATGTAAGTAGGAGGGAAAAGAGTTTCTTTTTTTCTCAAGATTTCATGAGAAATATACTAATGAGACTGAAAGCTGCTGCATAATTTGTTTCCTTAGAGAGCTAAAAAGCTAAAAATAAAATGCTTGCATAGCATTAATGTTATATAGTTTAATGTGACAACTATAACATGCTTATGCTTTCACAGCTTAATACCACCAAGGTAAGGACTGGGAGGTACTACAAGCAATGTGAAAAACTTGAAATTGTTTAACTACATGAAATTTCCTAACTGCATTTGGTTGTCTGAAATATGCATTTATAGTAACAGGTGTTTTCATAATAAAGAGAACGGAAAGAAATTTGTAGATGTTGAAGCCTATTTGGGCATTTGCTGAACACCTAGAATGACTTCTGTTACTGAAAACTGTTTCTCACAGTGTTTTTATGTTCTCCACAAATTAAAGTTATCTAATTTTGAAAGCTATTACAACACTGGAAAATATGAAAAAATATTTTTTATAAATTTAATGTATTACTAAGAGCAATGATGAAGTAAGCATAGCATAATAATAATCATGAGCTAATTATCAGAAAATGCTAAGAAATAAACATTTTAATTGAGTAGGCTATGGCTCACAAAGTCCCACTTATACCTTGACCATGGTACTATTGTTGAAAGTACCCGATCTGCATATTTCCAGGCAGGCACATGCTTAATAACCTCCTAAAGTATTATTTTACTCCTCATAGGAGGGAGGACTATTACCTGTAGTATCTGCTTTGCTTCTAGAAGATAATATACGTCATACCATTCCTGTTGCAGGCAGTTCAAAACTATACTCAAGGAAAGTGGGACAGGCACCTTAACAGAGAAGGCATGACAAGAGTTTTGTGCCATATGTCTGTGATCTTGCTTTATAGAGTGGTTTAACCACTTTAAACTGGACTCAAAACAGTTTCAAAATATTGTTTTTCTTATTAAGTAGTTAGGTTATAATGCAACGAATAATTTTCCTTTAAGACTGTGCTATCAGATAATCCTGGAGTAGATGTGCCTTATTTATAAACAATCTTGGAAAACCAAAAGGAAAGAAATTTCTAAGTGCTTCTGCTTACAATGACAGCCTGGCTCTAAAGACAGTGTTTTCTAAGTTTTGAGATAGGCTGAATGCAACATTTAGATTTTGGTGCTACTTACCTGCTAGTTTTGTTCCTTTAAAAGGCTATCCCAGCACCCAAACATAACAGATGTACTATATTTTCTACTAACTACAGAGGCTCAGTTGCTCAGTGTCTTGTCCCCAGGTAATTCAGGCCTGGGGGAAGGGTTCCTTCTTCCAGACTGATTGGTACAGCTGCTCAGTAAGTGTAACTACTCAGATTCCCAAAGAATTCTAAGTGGATGTTCCTCCACAGTTTCTCTTGTTCTCTCTAATCATCATTATCTTAAAATTTCATCCACTTTTCATTCCTTAATAGAATTTTCCTTAGTCCACAGTTCTCTGGAGAGGAAGTAGGTTCCTCCTAAACAGCTGAAAAAACATACATCTAAGAAAATCTGAAAAGCTAGAGTAATTATTTTATTTGACAGTTTTCTGAGTTATGAATGAAATGTTACATATTTTTTTCATTTTAAAAGACTAAATGTGCACACATTATTCCAATGAACATGCTCATTGATTAATATGGAGTTTATTCATGTCATGAAAAATGATTTCAGTAACTCTTTTTTTTTTCTTATTCATTTATAGCTGATCTTCTAATGCAAGTGGAAGGAAAACCCAAATGTTGCTTCTTTAAATTTAGCTCTAAAATACAATACAATAAAGTAGTAAAGGCCCAACTGTGGATATATCTGAGGCCAGTCAAGACTCCTACAACAGTGTTTGTGCAAATCCTGAGACTCATCAAACCCATGAAAGACGGTACAAGGTATACTGGAATCCGATCTCTGAAACTTGACATGAACCCAGGCACTGGTATTTGGCAGAGCATTGATGTGAAGACAGTGTTGCAAAATTGGCTCAAACAACCTGAATCCAACTTAGGCATTGAAATCAAAGCTTTAGATGAGAATGGTCATGATCTTGCTGTAACCTTCCCAGGACCAGGAGAAGATGGGCTGGTAAGTGATTACTGAAAATAACATTCTAAAAACCTTATGTTTTTATTCATAATGTGAATGAATAGTAGTGGAAAACTACCAGTTTCCTATGCTCATAAGCTGGACAAAGGTATCTTACCCCGATGGTAGCCCTGTACCCAATTAAAGTAGGTGTCCAATTTCATATCCTATGAAACACTCTCTTGATACTTTTAGTTTGCATGAGGACTTAAAGAAAAAAGTTACACCATAGTCCTTAACTTCTTAAGGAATTCTTTTGAATTGGGAATGAAATATAAAGTGCTTTTCATTGATGTGCTATATGATTATATAAATAAAAACATGAAGTCTTCATAGTGGATTCTAGGACATACCCAACAAAACATTTTTTTCCCTAGAAGAGTGCCAAATGTGTTAACATTTTTTTGGCTTAATAAAGTGGAAAAAAATAAACTCTAAAAATTATAATTGAAATAAAATGCTTTTAATTATAGCAACTAACTAAATACAATATGTTTAGACTTATATGCTATTACATATACTATATCTAAGATCCCTCAAGATAAATGTTCCTTATTTTCTAGGCTGTTGATGCATTGATGTATATGTGGATTACTCTGTGAATTACTCCTAATAAAATTTAAAATTTTGGGGTAGTTAACCTGTACCAACAAGCTTATTTCTGAACTGTCTTACTATTCTTTTGCAAGAGTTTACTTAGGTAATGCCAACTAATTTAATATCAGGTCAAACAGAAGACAATGCCTTATATATTATAAAAATTAATAAAAACCATTTAAAACCTAGTATAAATTTAGAGTTACTCACTCTTCTGGCTTATCTATGCTTGTGCTTACTTCTGTTTTCAAAAACTTATTTAATGTGACCATATCTTTTACTTCCATTTATTGATATAATTTACAACAAAAGATTATACTTGCAAGAAATGTGTTAGCTTTTCAGTTTTTAAATGGTCTTGTTTATAAAGAATATATAATTAGTAAGTCATATCTACTTTAAATGAAAACATATTCTTTAAGAGATTATACAATTTTCCAAGTGATCTATTTTTCTTTAAATATGCTACATAAAATGTTACTGACTCCCAAAATGATGTTATTACTTTTTATAATCTTAAATACCAATAATTACCAGGTCTATTTTGATTTTGATACAGGATAAAAACTACTACTAATTATTTAGGAATGTGTTCTTTTTTATAGACAGCATTTTAATGATCAAAGTTGGTGATATGACAGAGGCTTTATTTATTATTAAACAGATGGTTAATATGATGTATTCCTCAGACTTTTCCATATAAAAGGAAAAATGTCTCAAATGCATGAAAAGATTGGGGCGGCGGAAGGATTAGCAAATTATTGTTTAAATATCTGAACAGAAACATTTTTCAGTGAAAGAATAAAGGAAATAATATCTTATCTTCTTCTGAATCTGTCCCTCCCTCTCTTGGAGTTGGTCGTTCCAACCCAATATACCTACCACTACCTTCATCACCCTACCTTCCTTTTTCCCATCACAATCTGTACAGTGCTGGGTGGTAACTATTTTGGTTTGGTGTTAATATCCAAGGATCCCTGAATAAGATCTAGTGAATGGAGGATGGATGAGTATACCTATCCCTCCAAGAGTCATCAGATATATTTAGCCACCATATTTAACCAACAAGCAGGAAGAGAGAAGCTAGCTTTCCCCCTTCCTCCTTTCTTCCCTCCTCCCTTTCTCTTCTCCTCCCTCTCTCCCTTTCTTGCTATCAATATTTTCAGAGCATCTATTATGTGCCAGGTATTCAGATACACAAACTGGGGAAAACAAGAAAAGCAAGACAAAGATTTGACCACAGGGGAATCTGTATTTCTACTATAGTCTTTTGAGCCATAAGGGAAGTATCAAGCCTAGTGTAAATTAAAATTCCTTAATGCTGTGGCAACATTAAAACATAAAAACAAATGTGGCAGAAGCAAAATGATTAGTTTCTTTCTTCAACAATGAATGCTTGAGGTAGGGAGGTGTTTCAGGATCTATTACTAACTCTGCTTTCCTTTTCATACAGAATCCCTTTTTAGAAGTCAAGGTAACAGACACACCAAAAAGATCCAGGAGAGATTTTGGACTCGACTGTGATGAGCACTCCACAGAATCTCGATGCTGTCGTTACCCTCTAACTGTGGATTTTGAAGCTTTTGGATGGGATTGGATTATTGCACCTAAAAGATATAAGGCCAATTACTGCTCTGGAGAGTGTGAATTTGTATTTTTACAAAAATATCCTCATACCCATCTTGTGCACCAAGCAAACCCCAGAGGTTCAGCAGGCCCCTGTTGTACTCCCACAAAGATGTCTCCAATTAATATGCTATATTTTAATGGCAAAGAACAAATAATATATGGGAAAATTCCAGCCATGGTAGTAGATCGCTGTGGGTGCTCATGAGATTTATATTTGTTTCATAACTTCCTAAAAAGTGGAAGGTCTTCCCCTCAACAATTTTGAAACTGTGAAATTATGTACCACAGGCTGTAAGCCTAGAGTATGCTACAGTCACTTACGCACAAGCTACAGTATATGAACTAAAAGAGAGAATATATGCAACGGTTGGCATTTAACCATCAAAACAAATCATACAATAAAAAGTTTTATGATTTCCAGAGTTTTTTAACTTGGAGATCAAATTCCATTTATGTTCATATATATCACAACATATGCAGGTAAATGAAAGCAATTCTCCTTGTGTTCTGGTGAATTAAAGGAGTATGCTTTAAAGTCTATTTCTTTACAGTTTCATCTAATATTTACAGAAAAATCTATATGTAGTATTGGTAAAATGCAGGATTGTTATATACCATTATTTGAATCATCCTTAAACACTTGAATTTATATTGTATGATAGCATACTTGGTAAGATAAGATTCCACAAAAATAGGGATGGTACACCATGTGCAAGTTCCCATTCCTATTCTGATTGATACAGTACATTAACAATTCATGCCAATGGTGCTAATACAATAGGCTGAATGGCTGATGTTATCAGGTTTATCAAATAAAATACATTCAGTAAAGTAATGTTTCTCCTTTCTTCAGGTGCATTTTCATACTCCTCCAAATGGGGAATGGATTTTATTTAATGAAAGAAAAATCATTTTTCTAGAGGTCTGGATTCAATTCTGTAGCATACGTGGAGAAACTACATTTACAAGGCAGCCAAAAAGTATTCATTTTTATCAAAATTTCAAAATTATAGCCTGCCTTTGCAACACTGCAGTTTTTATGATGACATAATGGAAATGACTGATTCTATCAATATTGTATAAAAAGACTTTGAAACAATTGCATTTATATAATATGTATACAATATTGTTTTGTAAATAAATGTCTCCTTTTTTATTTACTTTGGTATATTTTTACAGTAAGGACATTTCAAATTAAGTATTAAGGCACAAAGACATTTCATGTATGACAGAAAAGCAAATGCTTATATTTCGGAGAAAATTAGCTGATTAAATGTGGTCTTAAAACTCCATATGCTAATGGTTAGATGGTTATTTTACAATCATTTTATATTTTTTTACATTATTAACATTCACTTACGGATTCATGATGGCTGTATAATGTGAATGTGAAATTTCAGTGGTTTACTATCATTGTATTCAAATCTCAACGTTCCATTATTTTAATACTTATAAATATTATTAAGCATACCAAAATGATTTAACTCTATTATCTAAAATCAGAAAAATAAACTGATGATATCTTAAGAATTGTTAATTTTATTTTATAATTTGATAATGAATATATTTCTACATATATTTACTTCTATTTTGTAAATTAGGATTTTGTTAATCAAATACATTATACTTATGACTAAGTGAAATTATTTCCTACATCTAATGTGTAGAAACAATATAAATTATATTAAAGTGTTTTCACGTTTTTTGAAAGACAACAGTTTTATGTGATAATGATTAATTCTGGATTTTTGGTTTTCACTTTATTGTAAAAGTTTAATGATTTAGCACAAAAGTTTGGTTTAGAAATTTTAGGTCTGCTACTCTTGTTTCTCATGAGTGAAATTCCTGTTAAATTGGTTCTGGTCAAGTTGCTTTAAACATACAAAAGCAAGGGCTAGTTACATCTGTTTCATTTCTCTTTATCTTGACCTGAAAACTATTTATATGTTTTCATAGGTTCAATTTCCAAATGCATTGCAGTTGGCAAGGGTATATGGTCCTAGAGTTACAAGTTCTACTGAAGCCACAGGGACACAGGGAAACTGCATCTTTTTCCTAGCGCTTAATGATACTGGCACATTTATCTGAGTTTTGGGGGCACAAATTTTCAAACTGAATTGAAAAATAATTATAAAGTGCCTAGAATCCACCCCTGGCTAATTTAATAGCTTAGCTCTAAAGCAGTGACTATGTCTAATGGGGGAGGCGATTAAAATTTTGTCTAGTGTTATGGTTCTTAAATAAATAATTTATAATTATTATAACCATGAAAGATATTACAGCAATTTACACTCATACAAACAAAGTGCAGTACTTTTTCTAATTCTGATACTGACATATTTAACACTGACAAGGCTGGAGCTGTAAGGGAGTTGCCCCTGTTGGGGGAGGAGCCAGCTGTGGTGACGGGGTAAGGCCACTTTTCAGTTGCACATATCAGAACATACTTCTTCCAGGGCCATGAATATACATGACCTCAAAGTCTGGGTCAGCAGGCCCATTAAGACACCTTAGGCTCTGGAGCACAAATAACTGGGGACCTTGATCCCTACAGTGGGAACTGTGAGGAAGGAACACCCTCCGTTTCCAAGGACCCAGTTTCAGGACTCCCCAACCTTTATATTCACCCTTACCATGGAGCCCCAGGATCACATCACTAACCTCTCCATTTGGTAGCCCGCTTCAAAACCCATATGACCATGAAAGAAAGCATAGGACCAATTAGTTTTGTGACAAGACCTAGGCATTTCTTTTTCTATTTTGCCTAGGTCGCAAAGGCGCTCTGCTATTCTGCCTATGGGCATGTCACTTTCATTTTCAGCACCCCAAGAATATTTACTTGTAATATGTGACACTAATCCCTGAAATTTTCAGAAAACATTATGTAAAGTTTAATGTAGTGTATCAGTTTTAATATTCTGAATGTTTTGTAATACTTCTCATACTTCCCACAAACCTATGTTAGTTAAAAAAAACACAGTAAAAATAAAAACAAACAAAAAACCCTTTCAAACTTTATGGTTCCTTTTGTATTCAAGTTGGTTTTTGCACTTCTGTAGAGAACTTTATTTTCTTAAAATAAAAAGGCAATATTTTGACATTGACAGTAGCTAGATTAGAACTCAATTATTCTATACCCCAAACAAAAACAAATCTATTTCACTTTAAACCACCATATACTCGTTTAAGAATGTCAATGACCCTTTTGGGTCTGGTGGGACACTCTCACCAGGAAAAAGAAAACTCACAATTTTGCATATAATTTCAGGGAGCTCAGGGTCTTCTTAGAGCTCATTCATAGAATCTAGTTTATTTTCCTTCTTAAGATAAAAATTATTTATGAAGTAATAAAGTATACTTATAAGGGCCTGCTTCCCAATTAATTCATTTTAATCCTTAAACAATTGAATGTTTGAAAAGGAAAATAAGTATCAAATCAGCCTGGATGTCTTAACATGGCTCAAACACTTGCTAATTACCAAAACATTCTATGTTTCTTAAAGATCATCCAATCATCAACTGGCAAGTCTGTGACAGATTAAACTAGACAGCTGAATAAAAAGCACTTCAAATTATGAACTCACATTCTTTTTATGTGTCAAAACCAAAATCAATAAATCATCAGGGCTTCTGATGTCTGGGTGTCAGAATTAGGAGGGTATGAGATGATAATATTTACTGAGCACCAGATTTGTGCTAGGAACTTTCCTGACACGCTCAATGTAGGAGACATTATTGTCCCCAGTTTACAGAAGAGAACTCTGAGGAACTGAGACAGTAGGAGGTACCTCAGTGGCTGGTCTGAATTTGAATTCAGAGCAGTTCGACACGATGATTCATTGCTCTGGTTACACCAATTCTTCAACAAGTCCTAATGAAAGAGTGAAACTATATTTTTTAATGTATAATTTGTAATATACTCTTATATATGTTCAGCATTGGTTTCTGCAAATGTTGTGTGGCTGCATTTTAATGAGGGGGGTTAGAGTTGGTATCATGAGAAGGTGGAAGAAGAGCAGGTGATTAGCAAAGCAGAGAAATGTACAAACAGATAGAAGTGAGCCAATGTCACAGGATGTGAGAGATGGAATAGACCTTAGAGATCATCTAGTTTACACATGACAGAACTGAGGTCTAAAGAGAGGGTTGCCCAAAGTCATAAAGTGAATTGGTTCAAAAACTGAGACAAGAGTTCTGAAATGCTAGAGTAGAGTGGATGGTGGGTCAGAGTGAGAAGCATGATTCCAAAAGACAAAATGCAGGAGAGCTAAAAACAAAAAAAAAGCTCTGAGTCATGGTTTGTCAGCTGGGGAATGTCAATAGTGGGCACTAACTAAAGGTCCGTAGGATTATAACAGTTCACATTTATCCTTTATCAACCTGGAGACTATCTTGGACAAATAGACTCTAATGGGAAATCTATGGTAGTATGTGATTAAAACCACTACTTTACTGCGTACAGTAATACAAATTGAAATAATAATTAATAATTAATAACTTTCAAAGTCCCCTCACATTAATGATGTAATTTTATTTTCATAATGCTGGAAGTTAAGTATTATTATTATGCCCATTTCATAGAGGGAACTGAGGCTAAATTAAATTAATCAAATTGCCCAAAGAAATGTAGCATTTATATTTGTACATTAATTATATAAGAAATAGAAATAGAAATCAAATAAGTTACACTTGTTTGATCATTCATTCCAACACTACTCATTAAAAATGTAGCATGATAAAAAAATTCCATTTAAAATATCAAATGATCACTTTAAAAAATAAGACACATGGATACTATCCAGTAACATAACTAAGAAATTAAACCATAGGCTAAAATGTGATAAACAAATCATGACTTGCCTGGCACGTGACGTATAGTGTTGAAATTTCATTTGCATGGTCATTCAGTTCCAATTTACACACTGCAAAACATATCAAATTAAACTATACTAATTTTGGTCATCCCTGAGTATGATGTCAAGCAATGCGAAGTGGTACTAAATTTAGTTCATTCATGTCTAGGTGGAATTTTGCAGAGGAAGTCTTTGAAAAATTAATACATTTTCATTAGATAGCATTCATTTATAGCAAGATTGTCTTTGTTACAATTTAAAACACTAGATAGAGGGATTATTTACATATATTTTACTAGATTACCTACCAAAGACTTCAATGAATACCACATCCTGTCAAGAACACAGGATGTTCTTGAATGTAAGACTTGACATATGAAGCTGCCTAATTTATCTGACAAGCATAAAATGTATGTGTAATAATAATGATAGACAACTCCCTAATCCTCTGTTACAATGGTTGAGCAGTTCACTTCAGCTATGGTTTAACATTACACTAAGTATTCCTGATACAGAAATACATAGTTTGGCAATGAAGCAAAGAAATACATACTAAGTTTTCATTGATTACAATTTTGGATTACTGTAAGATAGAAAAGTTTTTTAACAGTATGATGTTATTATTTTTATTCTATAATAAAGGTGATTATTAAACACACATATATTTACTTTCTTGAAAAACTGACTTTAATAACATTTTCTTTTATTAGTTCTGCGTACGCACTATAGGCAAAACATTATTCACTGGAATTAACTTACAGAGATCTAAAACATATTCCCAGATTCTGATCTTAACGAGATCTGTTGGAGAGTTCTCCTGAAGGGCCGACAGATAAACTTGATTCAATTAATCTTAAAGGTAAGCTTTAAACCAAACATATGAAAAGATTAACCTACTAATTCACATTTTTAATTTGTCTTCCTAACCATTCAAGATTATTTGATTAAGAAAACTTTCTTCCTATAATGTTATGTTCTTTTTTTTTTTTTTTCTAACATCTTATGAAGGACCCTATTCAGAACAAAATCTGATTATGCGGTTTTGGCCATGGATCCTCCACAAGACTTTCCCAGATCCGCTCCCACGGACACTAACTCTGACTAAGAAGCCAAACGTCTCTTGGCTCTATTCCCATGGAACTCAGAATTTTGGCATTACCTCTCCACTAGCCAAAAACAAAACATGTCAATACAGGAACGTTTGCCTACATCATGACATCAGATCCTCATAATGCTGAGATAGAATTCTGAAAGTGAAAATCAAGCATAAAACACCAATTTACTGAGCACACTGAATTGACTGTGGGAGAAAACCCAAACTGTTAAATGGAAACAATCAGGCAGTCATTGAGGCAACTGCTTGGCTTGAGCTCCAAGAATATCTTCCTGAAAAGCTGCATACTTCTCAGCAACTCAAGAAATGGCGTGAGTTATGTGGCTGCCTGCACCCTAAGTAAAGGATTCTACTGAGGAAACTTAGCCATCTTGGGCTCTGAACCAGGCCAGGTGCCATGGGAGAGAAACTAGAGCAAAAAAGAACAAATGACAGTACTGCTTCCGACTTGTAGATGTTCCCTGGCAGCAAGTAAAATTGTCCCAAAGTCTAAAATCTATCAGGACCTATGTCTTATGCATTAGTGAATTTAAGTTCCTTACAGCTCCAGAGTCAGAAAAAATTCCAAGGAAGTTGCATAGGACTGATGGGAAGCTAGCTAGGTTCCCATCTACTCATAGGCCAGGATGCATCCCTATGACTGAAATACCTTGCACCAACTGGGACTCTCCTGGGCGAAGAGCCCTGCACTGCAGTGCCAGCAGAGCTCTCTCCTTTGCTGACAGAGGTGGGTAGACTGTGAATAGTGAGCCCCACCTTGCTTTTACCAGAGGTTTGAACAAAGAATCCTGGTATTGGCCAAAGAGAGCAGTGTCATTTCAGAATTTGTGCCAAAGGCTGGAATTTGGCTTTATATCTGTTGGTACGACACGAATTGTGTTGACACAATGTATCTGTTAACCAGGTACATTACCTGGTTAGTGCCCTTGGGCCTCATATATCCTGTTCAGACTGGCAAGAAATAAACTGCCTGTTGGACCTTGGACAAGAAGCATGAGCATTTACTTACAAGGGAAAAGCACATTACATAGATATTAATATCTCCATTTTTAGAATGATGAAGTTGAGGTTCAGAGATGATTGTAATTAAGTGACTAAGGCAGGTGCATACATGATGGGAGAAATACACATACAAATGTAGACCTAACACAACATTGTAAAGCAGCTTTACTTCAATTAAAAAAGTAAAAATTAAAAAGGGACCTACTCTCCTTGCTAAGCAAATAAGTAAGTAAATAAATAAAACTAAAAAGGGGCATACTATATAGTATGGGAAACTATACTCAATATTTTGTAAAATATAAGGGAAAAGAATCTGAAAAAGAATATATATATAGGAATATATATATATAAGTATATATATATATAAAAGAATATATATATAGGAATATATATATATAAGTATATATATATAAAAGAATATGCATATATATGTAAACTAAATCACTGAGCTGTACACCTGAAACTAACATAATATTGTAAATCAACTATACTTCAATTTTAAAAAGATAAAATAGAATAAAATAGCCAAAAAAACCCCCAAATGTAGAAGTACAGTTTTTCAGCTATTAGTTCAGGTGTGAAAAAATGTAATTTTCTACTTGTTGTAGAACTGACATCAGCTTTTACCTCAAGCCCATTTGTGCTGTATCACCATTTCTACTTTATAGGGGCACTGTCATGTCAATGGGAACTGCTCTAATAATGCTTGTCATGTCCATGGATTTCACCCAGAAAATCATGAACGATATCCCCCTACTCTCAAGTCTCCAGACTCAGAGGAGGAGTGTAATGTGTCTCTCTTCTTTACGTCCAGCTCAGCCTATGAAGTAGGGCATCAAAAAAGATCACTGTCTAAAACTTCTCTCTTCCATCAAATTCACTCCTATCATAAGCTCATGAGATCTTTATGTGAGAAGATATAGGAATAGGTTCTGGCTATCTGGATCTATTTACTAACACTTTATATTTCATACCTGAACCCTAGACCCTTGAACTTAAAATTTTGTTAAATACTACTATCTTTTTTTTCCTGATTCTGATCTGAAAAGTACCTGCTGGAAAAATGTAACCTTTTAATAAATCACAGTGTTCATTCTAATAATAAAAATGTAAATTAAAATTACATACTATCCTTTCATCTACAAATGTACTACATTTTTATATTAATATCTATTGTTATTAGTAAGGTGATCAGCAATGAACACTCTAAATAATATTGCCTATAGAAAGGCCCTGACCAGTTGCCTTCCAATATTTAACAAGATCCTTGAAAGGTTCTATACATTAATTTTACTTCTAAAATTTTATGCAAAGAAAACAAAGATGCAAATGTTTATGTAAAATCACAATGTTATTTACTATTTTTTAATATTGGAAATAATGTATCCAACAATAAGGAATGGTTACATTGATTATGATAGGTAACAATAGCATATTAAAATTTAAAGACAACCTGAGGGCCCAGTAAATACCACGAGGATGAAAGAGAGAGGGAGAAAGAGTCTAAGTCTTCACTGATATTATTGAGCTACTGACCTTACTTTACCTAGAGCTGCCTTACATCTGGACTTATATGAGATAATTGATTTTTCTACTGTTTAAGCCATATTTGAATTGGGGTTTCTATTATTTACAGTTGAAAGTATTCCAAATAAATAAACATGTGTATAGCATATGTGTACATACATGTATCAGGTATATATGATTATCTTTAATTCTAATAGATATTGCCAATTTGTACCCTGTAGAGGTTGTACCAATTTATATTTCTATTAACAATGTATGAAGTTACCTACTTCCCCACACCCTCATCATTCTTAGTTCTAGTATGATAGGTAAAAAATGGTATCTGATCATGATTTTCACTGCATTTTTCTTATTTTGAGTGAGGTTATTGATCTTTTTATATTTAAGGATTATCTGTATTTCCTTTTCTGTTAACTATTTGCTTTTATCCTTTGCTTATTTTTTCTATTAGGTTGTTAACATTAAAACAAAACTTATATAAGTACTTAAGAAATTAGCTACTATTGGGAAATTCCCTGGTGGTCCAGTGCTTAGGACTCAGCACTTTCACTGCCGGGGCCGTGTTCAATCTGTGGTCGGGGAACTAAGCGTTCACAAGCCCCAGGGCCCAGACAAAAAAAAAAAAAAAAAAAAAAAATTAGCTACAACTATTTCTTCCCAGATTTTCATCTGTCTTTTGACTTTGTGGTTTCTTGTTTTTTAATGCAGAATTTAAAATGTTTGTATGATGTTACATATTTTAGTCTTTTTTTATGGTTTCCAATTTTTTTCTTTTTCTTCTTTTTGGCCGTGCCACATGGCTTGCAGGTTCTTAGTTTCCAGACCAGGGATTGAACCTGGGCCATGGCAGTGAAAGTGCCAAGTCTTAACCACTGGACAGCCAGAGGAATTCCCTGGTTTCCATTTCTTTTGTCATACTTAGAGCTTTTTACACTATGTGTTTATATTTTTAATGTATCTTATAATTTCTTCTAATACATTTATGGCTTGTTATTTACTTTTGAATTCTTTAATCCATCTCAACTCTTATTTCATCATAGTGAGATGTAGGAATCCAATTTATTTTTCTTCAGATGACTATCCATTTGTCACCATTTATAATACTATCTTTCCCCTAATGATTTGAAATGTGGAATGGTGCTAACTGGCCACTTACCCTGACCACATGGATCCTTAGAGGCAAAAAGTCATTTTTATAGAATTTAGCAATAATAGAGGATGCTTAGGGTCAAATCAGTCATCCTCTTGAAATCTAACTACAATCAGTACAGATGAATATGAAAACAGTAGAATGATTGATGATAACAGGTTTTCTGTCCAGTCAAAAATGACCGGATGTATTCATGCATATTCATATTCACGCATTTATTCCATCAAAAATTTTAAGAGTCTGGTATTGTCATATTTTAATTCCTGCTTCACTTTAGGTGTGGGACATTTAGCCCACAACAACCAATCCATCCAGGACAGTGTCCCTCACCTCTCCTGAAGCTAAGAGCCCTATTCTCCAGGGAAAAATTATACATCCCTTCTCCCCCAGTCGCAAAGATTTCTCAGTCACGCCACCCAGTATATCATTCAGCCTCCTGAAGGAGCAATATTTTCCCTCCACTGTCATCAGAAGAGGAGGGCAAGAAAATTATTCAGAATGTCTCTGGTACTTTTCCTCTGAAATAACATAGTAATTCTGTTCATAGTTGTGTGATATCCTATCAGATTTTACGCATTCATTGAGTTCTAAATACTACTGTAGGAACTATAGAGAGAGGAGAGGAGAGGAATAAATCATGCTTATTTTTCGAGGAACTCACAGTCTAGTGAGAGCAGAAAAGCACACAGTCAACTTTAATAAAAATGTGACAAATGGTTTACACAGGGTGCTGTGGGAGAGAAGAGAAAAGTCATCTCAGCCACACTGGGAGTTCACCGAAGACTTAAAGGAGAAGGTGACATTAGCAATGTCTTTAATAATGAAAAGAAGTTTGTTGGATGAGTAAGGAGAATAAGATAAATGAGAAAGAAAAAGGAAGAAGGGCATTC
Source organism: Mesoplodon densirostris (assembly GCF_025265405.1). NCBI lineage: Eukaryota > Metazoa > Chordata > Mammalia > Artiodactyla > Ziphiidae > Mesoplodon > Mesoplodon densirostris. The sequence continues at coordinate 46,432,482 of NC_082668.1, forward strand.
CAAAGCAAAGCCCCCTCCTCCAACACACATACACATGAATGCAGGCATGAAAGAGCATGATGCCTTCCAGGTTCTGCGAGTATTTCAGAATGGTTGGAGGGATAGGGCCTTGGGCAGTGAGTGACAAGCAATGAGGCTCTAGGGGAAGACTGAATAGACTGAACGAGGACGTGCCTTGTATGTCTTTCTTTGGAGTTTGTACTTGATATTGTCAGTGATGAGAGCTAGTGAAACATTTTATGTAGGGAGCAACACGGTTAGACGTGCCTTTTTTTTTTTAACTCACCTATTTTTTGTTTTAACTTTGCAACAGGTTTTTTTTTTTTTTTTTTTCTTTGCGGTACGAGGGCCTCGCACTGCTGTGGCCTCTCCCGTCGCAGAGCACAGGCTCCGGACGCGCAGGATCTGGACGCGCAGGCTCAGCGGCCATGGCTCACGGGCCATGTGGGATCCTCCCGGACCGGGGCACGAACCCGCATCCCCTGCATCGGCAGGCAGACTCTCAACCACTGCGCCACCAGGGAAGCCCTGCAACAGGTTTTTATTTTTGCTTTATATCTATTACAGTGTTTGAAACCTAATGAAATACATTTTTTCTTCAAATTTGGATGTGTATATAAATATCATTTGTCTGGACTCAGCACACTCAATGCCATGGTTTCTTGGCCTATACCTGCTCTGAAATCATCAAGCTTTGTCTGTCTACCCACAGGTCCTGAGAACATGGAAGACAATAGCCAGAGTAAAAAACCCACTTCAAATAAGGTATTTAAAATTTTCTGTGTCAAGGGCTCCCCCTTTCAATGTCAGATGTAGTCTGTATATCCCCTCTCAGAATAAATGATTTAAATTATTTTTAATTGTTTAAATAAATGATTTAAATTATAATATATAATTATGTATATAATTATAAAATATTTTAAATGTGTCATATAATAAAATCTGATAGCACAGAAACTTACTAAAATGAATAACAACATCTAGTAGTTAGTTGAATAACCATAATAATTGAAAAGTAGTGACATGACCGAAAGGAGTTAATACCCCAAATACATAAACAACTCATACAACTCAACATCTGAAAAACAAACAACCTAATTAAAACATGGGCAGAAGATCTGAATAGACATTTTGTGAAGAAGATATACAGATAATCAACAGGCACATGAAAAGATGCTCAGCATCGCTAATCATCAGAGAAATGCAAACCAAAACCACAATGAGATATCACCTCACACCTGTCAAAATGACTATCATCAAAAAGACCACAAACAACAAATGTTGGTGAGGATGTAGAGAAAAGGGAACCCTTGCACACTGTTCGTTAGGAGTGTAAACTGGTGCAGCCACTACGGAAAACAGCACGGAAGTTCCTTAAAAACCTAAAAATAGAACCTCCATATGATCCAGAAATTTCACTCCTGGGTATGTATCTGGAGAAGATAAAAACACTAATTTGAAGATACATGCACCCCAAAGTTTATAGCAACATTATTTACAATAGCCAAGATATGGAAGAAACTTAAGTGTCTAGTGACAGATAAATGGATAAAGAAGATGTGGTACATCTATACACCGGACTATTACTCAGACATTAAAAAAAATGAAATTTTGCCACTTGCAACAACATGAATGGACCTGGAGGGCACTATGTTTAGTGAAATAAGTTGGACAGAGAAAGACAAGTACTGTATGGCATCACTCGTATGTGGAATATAAAAAATACAACAAACAAATGAATATAACAAAACAGAAAAGGACTCACAGATATAGAGAACAAACTAGTGGTTACCAAGGTGGAGAGGGAAGATAGAAGTAGGGGATTAAGAAGTACAAACTACTATGTATAAAAGAAATAAGTTACAAGGATATATTGTACAGACAGAGAATATAGCCAATATTTTATAATAACTTTAAATAGAGTATAAAATACTGAATCACTATGTTGTATACCTAAAACTAATATAATATTGTAAATCAATTATGCTTCAATAAAGGTAAATAAATTAATTAAATAAATAAAAGTAGTGATGAGCATATATGAGGTACCTGCAACAGCTACAATTTGATATGAAATATTTGTGATTTATGTTGGTGACATGGTGATAGATATTATGAAGAGTTTTGTGCTTTCAAGCCTATATTCAAAATGGAAAGAAATACTAAATTTTAATTAAATGTGAGCAAAAATAAAGATATAATTATTCCCATCCAACTCTCAGATCCTCTGAATTCTACACAATAGTATAAATTAAGGAGCCTAGGGGTGGAAATAGGGACAATGAATTCAATTAGAAATCTAACTGACTAGTCTAGAGGAGAAGTGATGATGGTATGAGTAGTAATAGCTAATATTAATTGAGCAATTACTATATTCCAGGCACTGTTCAAAGTGCTTTATATGGTATTTCATCGGCAGACTTAGGGCCATTATTAACCTGTATTTTACAGGCAAAGAGACAGAAGAACAGAGAGCTAAGGAAATTTATTCAGTTCACACAGTTAGTTAGTAGCAGAACTAGGTTTTGAACTGGGATAATTTGACTCCAGAACCTCACTCTTATCCACTGCTGGGGCAGTAGAAATAGTGGTAGAAAATGAATTAGAAGCATGTGGGAAATAGGATGAACAGGACCCGGAGAAGGAGGGAGAGAGGGGAATCTACAGAGAAGTCCAGGTGAAGTGGGGACATTGTAAAAATATTTGCCACCCATTTTTTTCCTTCTTGGTAACTCTTCTCTCCCCTCACCCATTTAGTCATTAAGGGTAAATCATGAGGCTGAGGATCATTGTTCCCGGAAAAGTACAGAAAATACTAACTAGGAAATTGAGATATGCTATTATTTTTTTTTCTGGGCCAAAGGAGAGAGAAAGGGAGTGAAAAAGGGAGAAATCAC